>NC_135702.1:263526-548526 GCF_964276395.1 Gasterosteus aculeatus | reverse complement strand
GTGGCCCCTGAGATCATCCTGAACAAAGGCCACGACAGCTCCGCCGACTGCTGGTCTCTGGGGATCCTGGTTTTTGAGCTGCTCAGCGGCAGGTACACCAGACCATTGCACCTCTTCACCAAATAGTCTGTGGGAATCTGGACTCACGGCCGGATCAGGTGCAGAAACCACAGGGTTGATCATTGGATCAGCTTCACAGGTCCCCAGAAACCAGGAAACCACTGAGTCTAGATCTGTGAACACTATTTGACCCGGGTTCCCTCCCCCCTGCAGCCCCCCGTTCTCCGGCTCCGACCCGATGCAGACCTACAACGTCATCCTGAGGGGCATCGACATGGTCGAGTTCCCCAAGAAGATCACCAAGAGCGCCGCCAACCTCGTTAAGCGCCTCTGCAGGTTAAAGACCAGTGGAAACAGTCCGCACGTGTACAGATGTTCACTTTAAACAGATGTTTTCCTTCAAGCTGTTTGTCTCCTGCGTTTAAAATGAAATTGAAACGTCAGGTCAGCCGGTGGTGAAACCACGTCAGTAGGTCAGATACCAGAGTAAAGACAGTAGAGACAGCTGAGGGGACCCAGACGACCCTGTAAAGCCAGATAGCGACGCGCCGTCTTCGTCACGCAGAGGAACAGCGATCACGAGGCAGCTTTGATCCAACTCAATCCGATCCCAGAGATCTTACATTTGAGGGCCATGTGCTGGTGTGGGCGGAGCCTGAGTGTGTGTCTGTCTCAGGGACAACCCTTCGGAGAGGCTGGGGAACCAGAAGAACGGAGCGAAGGACATCCAGAAGCACAAGTAAGACACGTGTCTGTCCTCCTCGCGTGCTTCTCTCGCCGGCGTCATGCAAAGCGTCTGACTTCTGCCCCTCAGGTGGTTCGAAGGCTTCAACTGGGACGGCCTCCGCCAGGGAACCGTGGCCTCGCCCTTCACCCCCACGGTGGGAGCCCCTCAGCCCTCCGTCAGGTAGCAGGTCTCCGGTCAGAGCAGTGACCTCCGTCTCTCTCACAGGTGGACGGGCCGCTGGACAACAGCAACTTCGACTACTTCCCCGAAGACGGCGAGGAGCCCCCCCCCGACGAGGAGTCCGGCTGGGACGAGGAGTTCTAACGGAGGAGACGAAAGAACCTCCTTATCTCCATCAAGTTCAGAGGAGGACAAATCCCGAATAAAAAGAAAGTTAAGGGTTAAAAAATGACCATTTAGGAGAAAAGCATTTGGTGATGAATATTCTAACAAGTGATGAGTCATAAAATGAGGAGCTGGACGGTTTCAGGAAGAAATAATATACGTAATCACAATAGTCCAACAATTATGGAATATATTAATAATGTACATTTTTAATCATCTCAACGTGTAAAAAATGAATGAATAAAATCTCCAATCTTTTCAATACAGTTATAAATAATATAAACTGTCAGGATACATTATTATAAATCATAGGATGTGTGTCTGTAGTGTGTGTGTCTGTAGTGTGTGTGTGTGTGTGTGTGTGTGTCTGTAGTGTGTGTGTGTGTGTGTCTGTAGTGTGTGTGTGTGTGTGTGTGTGTGTGTCTGTAGTGTGTGTGTCTGTAGTGTGTGTGTGTGTGTGTGTCTGTAGTGTGTGTGTGTGTGTGTCTGTAGTGTGTGTGTGTCCCCTGACTATGAGACACTGATGAGTCACTGTGGACGTGACATCACAAACACTGTCATGATGTCATAAGGAAGACGTCCTTAGTTTAACATAAAAGCTGCTTTAAGAGATGCTTGTTTTCCCACAATGCTTTGCTTTAGGAGGTGAGTGAGCGCAGGGCGGGGAGGGGGGAGATGTTTATCAGCCTGTTGACCTCTTGACCTCTGGGCCGGTTCACTGCTTCCTGTTCGTGATGGAAAGTCGTCGTCCTCGACTGACGGGTCTCCGCTGATAAGAGAGTCTCACGGCGAGCTCCTCCCCCTCCCCTCCCCCCTGAAAGTAACCACGGCGAGGTGTAGATGTAGTACTTCCCATGTGACCACGATGGGACCTGAAGCTGCTTTTAGAATAATCAAACCTGTGTATGTATTTATATCTTGTATTTAATAAACAACAAGAAACTCATTTCAGCAGCGTTTCTTTTCATCGTGAGCTCGTTTCTTTCTCTTCTGTCGACTTTAAATTCATCGTGACGTCGTTGCTCGGAAACGTTCCTCTCGTGGAAACTTCCACTCATGTGAGCGGCTAAATTCCCCCCATGAATAAACCATCAACACGCGCTCACACGCCGCGCTGCACTGTGATTGGTCCGTCCCACGCGGCCCCCCATATAAACCTGCAGGAGGAGCAGGAGACCAGAACCAGGACCAGCTCCTCCCCCGCAGAGACACCATGACGTCCAGCTCCTCGCTGCTGCTGCTGCTGCTGCTCGCCGCCTCCGCCGCCGCCTTCCAGCTGCTGCCGGACGAGGCGGCTCCCCGCCGGGCCCGATTCTCCGCCAACAGCCCGAGTGAGTCCGCTGTCTCCCGCTGTCTCCCGGTCTCTCCCGGTGTCTCCCGGTGTCTCCTGGTGTCTCCCGGTCTCTAACATATTGTGGCGTAATATGTAGTAGTATATGAACATATACCTAAATATAGGAGGTGAGGAGGTATATATATATATATATATATATATATATATATATATATACATATGGTGAAATTAGCTCCTATTAGCTAATATTGTGTATAAAATAATGCCTCAACGATGACAACATAATAACATATTTAATAACGTGTGCAGCTGATGTGGCCAGATGTTTGAACGGAGCCGTCGCTGTCGGTTGTGGATTCTTCTCTTGTCTGGAGAACTCGACCTGTGACACCGACGGGATGCACGAGATCTGTGAGCTCTTCCTCCAATCAGCTGCCACCTTCAACACGGAGGTCAGTCAGTCTGTCCCACCCGTCTGTCTCACCCGTCTGTCTCACCCGCCATCTGTCTCACTCTCTCCCTGTCCCACTGTCCCCCCCTCAGGGTAAAACCTTCGTGAAGAAGAGTCTTCACTGCATCTCCCAGGGAATCTCCTCCAAGGTTTTCCAAACCATCCGTCGCTGTAACATCTTCCAGAGGATGATCGCCGAGGTTTGTGAGACGAGCCTTCTGATTGGTCGCTGAACTCCTCCCTTCGGATTGGTCGCTGAGTTCCTGACTCTTTGTTTCATTTATGAATGGAAAGGTGCAGGAAGAGTGTTACAGCAGTCTGGACATTTGCACTGTGGCTCGAACCAACCCTGAGGCCATCGGGGAGGTGGTGCAGGTTCCAACGCATTTCCCCAACAGGTGAGCACACACCTCTCCACAGGTAATGCTAAGCTATGCTAACATTGGAGCAAGTAACGTCATATAGTCGTAAATACGGTCGCTACAATATTGTCCATACCATCAAGAGTCTGTACTTCAGACCACGGACTCTTTACAAGAATAATTTGGTTATTTGCAGCCGGTGAACAGGAAGTGACCATATGACCATATATGGACTACAGCGGACGTAGAGATGGTTTATGCGTCTCCGGCAGAGACCTGTCAGTCAGTGTGTAGCTCCGCCCTAAAGCCTCCCCTGTTCTCCCCCTGGTGGTCACTACAGAGAATGCAGCTTTAACTCTGACTTCACGTTAAAGAACTTTGTCTCCTGGTTCAAACATTTACAAGCACAAAAGAAACTCTAACAAATACGATGATACCAACCTTGATTTGAGATTAAGAACCTGAGATGTACTCGTTGACCCCCTTCACCTCCCGTGCTGCAGGTACTACAGCACGCTGCTGCAGGCGCTGCAGGCCTGCGACGAGGAGACGGTGGCGGCGGTGCGGACCGGCCTGGTGGCCCGGCTGGGCCCCGACATGGAGACCTTCCTCCAGCTGGTCCAGAGCAAGCCCTGCGCCGCCGGCTCCGACGCCGCCGCCTACAGCAACCCGTCCAGCTGGAGGAACATGCCGGTGTTCAACGTGCAGCCGGGCTTCAGGGGCCGGGACCCCACCCACCTGTTCGCCAGGAAGAGGTCCGTGGACCAGGTGGAGGGGGGGGGCCAGGGCGAGCAGTAGACGACTCACGCAGATCAGCTGCAGCTTTAGATGGGGATCGGGTAATAATTACTAATCTTTGTTATTCATATTTAGGGTGATTTGCTCGGGCCGACTGCCTGAGATCCTTTACAGACATTTGATTTTCACTGATTGATATCTATTTTCCTAAACAAGTTAATTTATGAGGCCGTTATATTTGAGGGGGTGGGAGGAGGTCCTGAAGGTTCCACGCTGGTCGTGGAGCATCTTCAGGTCTCCTGTTAGAGGACAAACTGCTGGTCTGAGATCACTTTATTAGTTTAAAAGTTGTATGTGATGTTTGAATGAGAAGCTGCTGTAACACATAAGACGACTTGACTGGTGAAATAAATGATGTTGTGTGATTTCGGTTTGTGTGATTTTTCTTCAAAACGTGTAAAATAAGTTTTATTATTTAATATTTATTTATTTTTATATATGCATACAAACATACACATATATTTAAATATGTAAATATATTATTTATTTAAATAAAATGGTAACAATAGAATATTTATTTCCCAAAAGAAATGTGGGAACTTGTATTTAAGTGTATTTTTCTTCCTTTATATAATTATATTGATGATTATATAAAAAGCAATAAGTCTAAGGACACTTTATTTGAAAGATCAAGAATAACCTTGATCTGTATTCTTGTAGCTTGTAGAAGAACCCGGTGGCTTAAATCAATAATTTACACAAGTTAACAAGTATTTCCACTTAAAGGTGTTTCAAATAGTTTTGTTATGGTTGGTGAATTTACGGGGGGGCTGAAAACTTATAATGATGTTTTCCTTTTATTGCTTTTCTTCATTTTCTTTCTTTCGTTTTATTTTATTTTATTTATCTTTTTGAATGTGTTGTTTTACTTTACTGCTTTTCCTTTGTACAAAGTACTTTGTGAAGAATTTATGAATTGTTACCGTGACGAAGAGAAGGCCGACAGCGAGCGTTCACACGGCCTGAAGTCCCCCGTCTCTGACACATTGGTTCAGGCTTCAAAGACCGGTACAACAAATACTTTTACTGCACAAGAGTACTTCTACTACTGATACGTTAAGTATATTGTACTGCACTATGAGTACTTTTACTAGTTATAATTCAAATACATTCTATATTTTTTTACAATAGTAGTAATGAAGTATCTTAATGTTAGAGGAAACATTTTAGTGAACAACGAGTATCTTTTCATCAGTACTGCTCGTACTTTAAGTACATGAAGCCGATAATGCTACTTTCACCTTGGTTTAATATTGAATACAGTACTTTGAAACACAGTATTTACTCCATATCCTGTTTGTTGGGACTCAACGTCTCTCGCTCGGCCATCTGTCACTAACGGCCTCAGCTCCTCTTTACGGCCCATTAACGCCCATCAGGCAGGTGAACCATTTCTCGGTCAACTCAGAATCGGTCAGGAACGCGTCTGCAGAGCTGAACGAAAAGAGAACTGATTCAGACATTTTATACCAGCCGGCCGCGCTTCCACTACGTTATTACTATGTTGTTACTACGTTAATACTGTGTTATTACTACATGTTACTACGTTCTTACTATGGTGTTACTACGTTAATACTACAGCGTTACTACGTTAATACTATGGCGTTACTACGTTATTACTACGCATTACATTATTATTACGTGTTACTACGTTATTACTATGGTGTTACTGCGCTATTACTATACGTTACATTATTACTTTGTGTTACTGCGTTATTACTATGGTGTTACTACATTATTACTACGGTGTTACTACGTTAATACTACGGGTTACATTATTACTATGTGTTACTACGTTATTACTACGCGTTACATTATTAGGTGTTACTACGTTATTACTATGGTGTTACTGCGTTATTACTACACGTTACATTATTACTTTGTGTTACTGCGTTATTACTATGGTGTTACTACGTTATTACTATGGTGTTACTACGTTGTTACTACGTTAATACTACGGGTTACATTATTATTATGTGTTACTACGTTATTACTATGGTTTTACTACGTTATTACTTTGTGTCACTACGTTATTATTACGTGTTACATTATTATTACGTGTTACTACGTTATTACTATGGTGTTACTGCGTTATTACTACACGTTACATTATTACTTTGTGTTACTACGTTATTACTATGGTGTTACTACGTTATTACTACGCGTTGCATTATTACTTTGTGTTACTACATTATTATTACGTGTTACTACGTTATTACTATGGTGTTACTACGTTATTACTACGCGTTACATTATTATTGCGTGTTACCACTTTATTACTATGGTGTTACTACGTTATTACTACACGTTACATTATTATGGTGTTACTACGTTATTTCTACGCCTTACATTATTACTTTGTGTTACTACGTTATTACTACGTGTTATGTTAATGTGTGTGTGTGTGTGTGTGTGTGTGTTTGGCTTATACTCGCTAGGTAGAGGGGACTGACAGGTTGTAACTACAAAGTGAGGACATTTATGTAAAATAGGGACATTTCGAGTTGTCCTGTTGGAGGATGAAGAACCAGCGAAAAAACTCAAACACAATTTAGAAAATCTTTGTTTTTGACTGAAAAGGAGAGAAAATATGTTTTGTCAATATCATCACAACAACAGAACAAAATTCCAAAAATATTTTTAATACAGTTGTTAACTAGTTAACGTTACACATTCAACTAGAAGCGTTTCTGGCAGGCAGCAACCAGCGGGACGACAAGTGCAATGTTGAAGTGTATCATCTTTTACTGCGGAGAAATACATGTTGGTGCAAAATAAATGAATACATCTATAAATGAGTAATAACTTGTTGGTGGACAAATAAAAAGTAAAGTTTATTACACGTTTTTAGATTTAATTGTGGTGCATTTTAATTCACTCTTCTGTTTCCCCCTTTATTACTGTCAATATTTCTCATTTAAATCCAGTTTGGTCTTCCACATAAAAGAATAGTATAGTACAATATTCCCACTGATGACACATTTCTATTATTATTGTTATTTGTATTAACATAACCAAAGCACGGATGCAATGAGCAGCACAGCAGCAGCTCTCACGTCCTCTCCGCTGGACTCTCCGTGTGGATGAGATGCTGTTTCCTGAGGCCCAACTGGGGAGTCCAGCTCCGTCCAGCTGTTCCTCACATCAGGATAAACGACAACGAAGCTTCGTCTGAGTCTCCTCGAGCCGCCGGCCTTGTCCCAGCAGAGGACACGAGATGAAGGAAAAAAAAGTCCCAGGACGCCTACGTGGAGCTACAGGAACCAGCCGAGGAGGTGGAGGTGACCGTAGAATACTGGACCAGAGGAACGGCGAGCTCCAGGTACTCCTGCAGAGACGGGACCACCGGGTTAAAAAACGCAGAGACCCTCACTGAGAAATAACCCCCTGCTGGTCACTGCAGAGAATGCAGCTAGTTAACGGGATGAAGGTATCTCCATGAAGAACCCGTTACCTGGTTGGCCATGAGAGACAGCGTGCGGTCCAGGTCTTCGACCAGCTGGAGGAACGTGGGCCTGCGAGACGGGACGGCGGCCCAGCAGTCCCTCATCATCATGTACCTGATGGAACAAAACACTCGGCCCTTCACACAGAATGTTCTACAAGCCTCTCTGAAAAAAGAGACCTGTGTGATGTCAGCACCTCACTACGTCATGAAAAGTCTAAATGAAGTATTTTAACAAGATGAGACCAATGATGACCACAAGAACAAGGCGCTACTGCTCGTATTACTACTCTTACTGTATGAGGCACTTACATCATGTGGATTGAACATGTCATTGATCATGTGATCGTTTTGATTGTTTTTACTTTTCAAAGGTCAAAGGTCATGTTACTATTTTGGACAACACAAATCAGAACCAGAATCATGGGAAAAAAGGGAAATTATTGTTTTGGGATTTGACATTGGAAATAGTTTGAATTCAGTCTCCTCTCGATGCCTCGATTCTGTGGCTGATGAAATGGATTTAGCACAGAAGAAACATCTCAGAGGAACCAGAGAGCCTTTCTACACTCTAGTCTGACGATGCTGCGCCTCCTTCTCTGGACTCATATGAGGAGCGTGAACTCACAGCTCCTCCGTGCAGGCCGAGGGTTTCTCCATGCGGTGGCCCTCCTTCAGCAGCTTGAAGAGCTCCTCCACGGGGACCCCGGGGTACGGGGACCCGCCCAGGGTGAAGATCTCCCACAGCAGGACTCCGAAGGACCACCTGCAGCAGCACGGAGGAAGCTTTAGAGGAAGCTCGGGCACGCGATGAACAAGATGATGGTTCATTGAGTCATTGACAGCTCCTCCCCCGCAGAGACACCAAGTCATTGTTCTGCTTCCAGTTTCTCGAAGCTTTTCTCTCTTTTATAACTGGATAACTTTTCAATATTTAGAGAGGACTTCCTGGACTTCTGATGAGCTTTTAAATATTTTCATGCAGACAAAACAAGAAAAAGAACCAACAGATGAGGTCATAATATCTCTGTTGAGTTGTGACTGGATTAATATTCAGACTCATTTATTTATGTAACGTTTAACCCTCAGAAACACGGTTTTATAGCTGAAACTTACACGTCGCTTTGATGTGTGTAGACGCGGTCAAACAAAGCTTCAGGTGCCATCCACTTCACCGGGAGACGGCCCTGAGCAGGAGGACACAAGGACATGAAGACGTGAGGATATGAGGACATGAAGACATGAGGACATCCACTCTTACATTGGTGGTCTTCTTGTAGTAGTCGATGTGGTGGACGTCTCGAGCGAGACCAAAGTCAGCGATCTTCATGACGTCGTCCTCTGTGACCAACACGTTCCTGGCTGCCAGGTCTCTGTGGATACACTGGGGGGGGGGAGTCAAACGCTTGGCTTTAATGTGATCTCTTCAATGGAGACATTTTTAATAAATAACATGTTTTTGATGAAATATCACAATTACAAAAATTCTGGTTGTTGGTTTGTCACAGATGATGCGTTCAAGCGGCGTCAGAAAGAGGAAAGTCTGACAACAATGAGCGTTTTTCCAGCCTCTTTCTGTGATAAACATGTGATAAACTGTTTAGAGACAACAGGCTCACTGATGTTGGATTCAGAGGCCCATGAGGGAGTCTCTCGGGATCTCACTGACCTTCTTGGAGGCCAGGTAGGCCATCCCTCGGGCCACCTGGTACGCAGCCGACACCAGCTCCCTGACCTCCAGCCTCCCCAAGGTCGCCTGCCTCGGCCCGCTCCAGTACTCCAACCCGACCGGTCGGCGAGCCCGGAGGAACTCCCTCAGGTTCCCCTGGGAGGCGTACTCCACCACCACGTACAGGGGGCCTAACGGAGGGGGGGTCACATTAACATCTGGACACATCGGCACCCACAGACCGCCGCTCACGGAGGACACACTCACCGCGCTGAGTGCACGCGCCCAGCAGGTTGATGATGTTCTTGTGCTTGCCGATCATCTTCATCATCTCCATCTCAGAGATCAGGTCGGACAGGTCCTTCTCCGTGGCGTCCGCTGAACGCGACAACAAGACAGCCCCGGGTCAAAGGTCAAATCATTGTGACTCTCGAGATCTGGTATGATTCACAATGAATTGAATGGTGTGGATCACCTTTCAGCATCTTCACGGCCACCTTAGAGAGACGCGTCGGTTTATTCCTGTCGAGCCCGACGGCCTCGGCCAGAACCACCTGACCGAAACAGCCTTCGCCCAGAGGCGTCCCCAGGGTCAGCCTGAGGACGCCATGCCAACGAGACATGTCAAAAACATACTAACAAGACAGAGGACATGTCAACAACATACTAACAAGACAGAGGACATGTCAACAACATACTAACAAGAGAGAGGACATGTCAACAACATGTTAACAAGACAGAGGACATATCTACAACATACTAACAAGACAGAGGACATGTCAACAACATACTAACAAGAGAGAGGACATGTCAACAACATGTTAACAAGACAGAGGACATATCTACAACATACTAACAAGACAGAGGACATGTCAACAACATACTAACAAGACAGAGGATATGTCAACAACATGTTAACAAGACAGAGGACATGTCAACAACATACTAACAAGACAGAGGACATGTCAACAACATACTAACAAGACAGAGGACATATCAACAACATACTAACAAGACAGAGGACATGTCAACAACATGTTAACAAGACAGAGGACATGTCAACAACATGTTAACAAGACAGAGGACATGTGAACAACATACTAACAAGACAGAGGACATTTCAACAACATGTTAACAAGACAGAGGACATGTCAACAACATGTTAACAAGACAGAGGACATGTCAACAACATGTTAACAAGACAGAGGACATGTCAACAACATGTTAACAAGACAGAGGACATGTCAACAACATACTAACAAGACAGAGGACATGTCAAGTAAAACGTTTAAGGACAGAAATCAGTTTGTTTCTTATTGTTTCACGTTCTGTTGGGTGGAATAAACATCAAACGCTTTTGTACAATAAGAAGGTAAATAAGCGTACAACATGGTTTATTTTTATTTGTGTGGCCCGAGCAGCAGTTTGCCTGAAGGAACGAGGTCGAGGCCACACAAGGAGCAGAGATTAGAAGGCGCTCTGTGGGTTCCTGAAGATTTACTGGCGACACTTTTTTAGCCCGTTGGAAAGATGTAATTTGTCATGAAGGGTGAAGCTCTGAGAGACTGCAGACAGTCAGTGAGGCAGGAGATTGAAGTGAAGACTGTAAATAACAACTTATCTATCCTCAACATAGAGACCTGTCAATCAGCATGTAGCCCCGCCCTAAAGCGTCCCCTGCTTTATGGTCTGTTTGACTCTAAATGGACCATAATTCACTAAATGAACATCATGCTGAAACTAGAGACTGAGACCATAAACTCATGTTTACAACGTTTACTGAGGGAATGAAAGAGTCATTTCCTCATAGACGTCTATGGGAGCAGAGGAGTCGCCCCCTGCTGGTCACTACAGAGAAGTAGAGTCATTTCCTCATAGACGTCTATGGGAGCAGAGGAGTCGCCCCCTGCTGGTCACTACAGAGAAGTAGAGTCATTTCCTCATAGACGTCTATGGGAGCAGAGGAGTCGCCCCCTGCTGGTCACTACAGAGAAGTAGAGTCATTTCCTCATAGACGTCTATGGGAGCAGAGGAGTCGCCCCCTGCTGGTCACTACAGAGAAGTAGAGTCATTTCCTCATAGACGTCTATGGGAGCAGAGGAGTCGCCCCCTGCTGGTCACTACAGAGAAGTAGAGTCATTTCCTCATAGACGTCTATGGGAGCAGAGGAGTCGCCCCCTGCTGGTCACTACAGAGAAGTAGAGTCATTTCCTCATAGACGTCTATGGGAGCAGAGAAGTCGCCCCCTGCTGGTCACTACAGAGAATGCAGCTTTAACTCGTGACGCTTGACTCCTGGGTGTAACAGAAACATGAAGCTCGGCGGTAGACTCAACCTGCAGAATGTCGTACCTGTCACGAGGAAGCTCCCAGGCGGAGTCGTAGGGGAGTTCGTACTCCGACATCCCCGTCAGGATGGTGGTCGCGCCGCTGGAGAGACGACACTGGCGCACCAAACACATCCCGGACTGGAGGGAGGACGAGGAATCCAACGACACCTGCAGGGGGAGGAGCGATTGCTTGAGATCGCAAATACCTACATTATGATAAATAGTCCAATGAATTCGACACTAAAAATCACTGTTTCTGTCAACGCAGTCCGGTGGAAGTAGACGCGTACATAACATGGAGCAAAGTGTTTGTTTACTTTGAAATGAGATGCTGTTTGGTTTCATCTCTGTGGTGAACTTCAGCGGGGAACAGGAACTGGAACCCTACCTGTCTCCTCAGCGGGATGCTCTTGGCCAACTTCTGGACCGCCAGTGGCCCGCTGAAGTCGCTCTTCTTCGGGGCGCAGCAGAGCCGGCAGACCACCGCCGTGGCCACCACGATGACGATGATGAAGAAGCCCAAGCAGTAGATGAAGATCTCCAGGTATGTCTGAGAGGGCAGCAGGGCGGGAGGCACCTCTGTGACCAGAGAGAAAGAAAGGTAGAAGGTGCCATTGGTGGAGCTCCAGGAGGAGGAGCTCCAGGAGCTACAGGAGAAGGAGCTCCAGGAAGAGGTAAGGCAATATGGCTCATTTCAACAACAAGGCAATTCAAAGTGCTCCACATAAAACCATTAAAAACATAAGACAAGGAGATTTACAAACAGTTAAGAATATTAATACATTGAAACATAGAAAAACAGACATTGAAAGGAGAAAAAAGACGTTGAAAGATTTGAAATAGAATAAAATAGTATGTATTGTAATTGAAGAATTCAGACTTCTGCAGAAATGGTCAGTTGAAGGCAGCAGCAAACAGAAACGTTGTTAATTAAGAGGAACGCAACGTACCGTCGACCACTGAGAGCCAGGCGGAGTGATGAGAGACGCCGATGGAGTTTTCCGCCATACAGGTGTACTCGCCTGAGTCGCCCGGTGTCACATTCCTCAGGGTCAGAACCTCCATCTCTTTGTCCGTTGTGTTCAAGCCCGCCGTCTGGGAAGAGAAGCGGCGTAATGTGACAGGAAGAAAAAAAACGTCAAGAAAAGAAAGACCGACCTCCAGCTGACGGCTATTATTCACTATTTGATGACATTTAAAAAAGAAAATAATCAATCAAATAATAAAAAATAAGTAGGTCACCCAAATCTACGAACATCTGGACTTTGGACAGCTAGACTGTGAACCTCTGGACTCTGGAACGTGGACCTCTGCAGGGACTTACCTTGAGGACCAGGATGTACGGGTGTCCATCCGGGGCCTCTCGGCTGCCATTGACGGTGATGTGTTTGAGCCACCGGATGTGAGGCTGCGGGTCACTGAACACGCGGCACACAAACTCCACGTTACGGCCGACCTGCGCCGTCTGGTTGGCCGGCAGACCGGCCTGCAGGATCGGCCTGTGGGGGGAGCGCTCTGCCGGGTGTTAAAATGAATAAAATGAGTTACAGGTGAACCAGCGACGCTCATTCAGCATCATCAGGGTTCGCCGTGTTATTTACAATAGCAATCCTCCCTCATTTTAAATCTGCATGATCACAAAGTTAAAGGGTATCAGTTCAGACATCACAAACAGAATCTACCCCTCAAAGACCAGGTATGGACTCGGTCTAGAGACATCCTGGCTTTGGTCTTTGCGCTGGTCTCAACTTCTCATGGTCTTGGGTTTTTCTCTGTCCAGACTCTCTGGTCTTGGTCTTTGCTTGGTCTCAAGCCCTCAAAGTCTTTGTCTTGACTTGATCTACTCTGGTCCCAGTCATGACTAGTCCTTACTTTAGGTGGTCTGCATTAAAACTGGAGATGCCCTCTGTCTTTTCCAGGTGTGTCAGTTTTATCTACATTTAGATCTTCTATGATCTTCTTACCAACTACGTCCAGCAGGTAGGTGTGCTTGAGGCTCCCATATTCATTCTCCACCACACAAGTGTAGTTCCCTTTATCCGACGGGACCACAGACTCCATTATCAGAGTCCACATGTGGTCTCTGATCTGAAAGATCCAGGAGATCATTTTAGAAAACACTCACAAATACAAGTGGTTGGACTTCTGCAGGTTTTTGAAAACTCACCTTGAAGCCACCGATCCTTTGGTCCTTCCTGAAAACCTTCCCGTTCTTGTACCAGCGCAACAAGGGAACCGGGTTTCCCGTCGCCTGGCAACGGAACTTTACCGTCTGGCTGGCGGGGACGGCGTGCAGCTTCTTCTCCATCTTCTCCGCGTTCACCCACAGAGGCGCCGACGCTGACGGGGCAAAGCATCGCCGCGTTATCAACTCAAAGACCACAGTGGGAGGAGAGAGAAGAAGAATCGAGGGTGGGAGGAGTCACCTTGGAGCTTCTCGTTGCTCGTCGACAACTCGTTGGACAGTTTGTTCTCTTCCGAAGATGACTCGTCTTCCTCCTCGTCTTCAGAAGATTTCCCCGTGTTGGCTGAAAAAAAAAGTTGAAATGCTTCATAGACTCGGGTGTTGTGTGGTCAGATTTCAGAACTTCTCTTTCTGGGTCGCCAGATGTTCCTCAGACAATCCAACGCATTCACCTCTGACCTCTGACCTCCCCTATGTTCCCATTGAAATCCCAGTAGGAAAAACCTTTATGGGTGTTCTGGCGGAGCGTCTGTAAAATTGTTCTGATCCAAAAAAGGGGGTTCTACCTAGAACCTTCTGTGACTGAACCACTGCTGAAAGGGTCTATAAACCCGTGATGGGTGCTAACGAGACCCTATTTTCATTCAAAGAGTTTAGGCCACAAACTTTTCCACAGAAGATCCCTTTTATACGCCAATGCTTTCATCTGGAACCTGAAAGCCTTTGTTTAATCAAGGGGGTATAATCCAGAACCCTGAAGAAGCCTTTGTTTAATCAAAGGGGTATAATCCAGAACCCTGAAGAAGCCTTTGTTTAATCAAGGGGGTATAATCCAGAACCCTGAAGAAGCCTTTGTTTAATCAAGGGGGTATAATCCAGAACCCTGAAGAAGCCTTTGTTTAATCAAAGGGGTATAATCCAGAACCCTGAAGAAGCCTTTGTTTAATCAAAGGGGTATAATCCAGAACCCTGAAGAAGCCTTTGTTTAATCAAGGGGGTATAATCCAGAACCCTGAAGAAGCCTTTGTTAAAATAAACAACTCTCAATGAACTATTAATCTCACAAAGAAGCCTTCGTTCAACCAAGGACGGCTCGGAATTAAAGGGTTCTGGGTAGGAAGAAGCCTTTGGAACCCCTTACTTCTTAGAACCGGAGACACTGGACGCAAGAATAAGATAGTGAGCAAACTGGAAATACAGATTATGACAAATGTGCAACTTGTGTGAACCACATGAAACGGTTTATAAAAAGAGCAGCGCCGGCTGGTCGGTTCCAGGGACGGAGTTCACTGCAGTTACAGGAACAATTAACTGGGTTGGTCCTCTCCGCGAGGAGGGAGGACGGAGTCCAAGCCGGCGAGGTGGGAAATTAAAAACAGACTAGTTTACGTGCTGGAAAACAACAGAATGACGTTGACTGGACTCCAGATGTTTGAAGCCAAACCAACAGAAGGTAAATACATTCATATGCACAGAAACCTTGTTCTGCTGTGTGTGTGTGTGTGTGTGTGTGTGTGTGTGTGTGTGTGTGTGTGTGTGTGTGTGTGTGTGTGGGTGTGTGTGTGTGTGTGTGTGTGTGTGTGTGTGTGTGTGTGCGCAGGATACAAAGACCAGAAACCCAGAGCCAACCATCAAAACGAAATCTCTCTAACCAGTTTCAGATGTCCCAAAGCACAAAACCTTTTTCTTAGTCACAATGTCTCAGTGAGACGTTCTCTCACTGGAAACTTTGAAAAGCTTTTAGAAACACATAAAATAGACGCACACAACAAACACCCACAGCCGAACTTATTTAAAAGTACTTCTTCTGATGTGAAAGGAAGGAATGAGGCATTTTTCACTTCCCATAGTTTTTTGCATCTCTATATGTACTGCTGTGCTAACCGAGCTAGCAGTGCTAACAGAGCTAACAGAGGCACAAACAAAGGCAAAGAGTACCACTAATATACAAGTACTTCCAAAACGCTGTGGGGAACTTTTATTGTGTTTCTTAGATCAAAGAGGTCTCAAACACACCCAGCGGTGGTTTAATGAACCGTAACTGAGCTGATGGTTTAAAGTTAAGACATCACAGTGTAAATAAATAAGTAGGATCTTTCATGGTATCATCACATTATAAAACACCTAGTCAGTGTTTACATCAACAGGAGGAGGAACTGAGTTCAGGTGTAATCTGTAAAATGGAGTGAATACTTTATCCTATTTCCTACTATCTAATCAGAGTGGGATGGGGGGGTCGGAGAAGACATTGGATCTCAGAAGCTGGATGAGGAACTATTTTGCCACTTTTTAATGCTTCTTCTGTACATTCATTTTCTGCACGCTGTTCAATCGTTTAATTGCTTTGGTCGCACCTGTATCCGTGTCCTCGGTGGCCGGTGAGGACCGGGTCTGAGGAAACTGGACCAACAGAACCAGCAGGATGCAGCAGAGCAGCAGCCGGAGGCAGCGGGGGGGCGGCATGTCGCCCTCGTGTGTTGATGCGCTTCCTGTCTGTGGACGAGAAGGATTCATTATTTAGGTTTTCACTTGAATACCGATCCTAGTGTGGGGAGAACAACCTGGAGCTGAACAAGCTCAAAACTGTGGAGATGACAGTGGACTTTAAGAAGAGCCCCCCATCATTCCCCCCTCACTATACTCAACAACACTGTCTGCTGTCGAGACCTTCAGGATTCTGGGATCCACAATCTCCCAGGACCTGAAATGGGGCTCCAACAGCGACTGGAGGCCCAGCAGAGGATGCACTTCCTGCGCCAGTTCAGGTGTTCTACTTCGCCATCATCCAGTGTGTTCTCTGTTCTTCCATCACTGTGTGGTTTGGATCGGCCACCAAACAGGACCGAGCCAGACTACAACGGATTGTCTGCAGAGAGACTGCAGACAATGGTTCCAGCCTGCTATCCATCCTGGATTTGTGCACCTCCAGAGTCATGAAACGGGCTGGCATGATCACTGCGGACACCCTGGACCCAAGCTGTTCCCCCTGGTAGGCGCTACGGAGCACTGTACGGCAAAACCACCAGACACAGGATCAGCTTCTTTCCACAATTAACCAGACAGTCCATCTGCACTACTTGCACTACATATTTATATTGGACTACTACCACCTTCACATTCATATTGTACATACCAGTAAATGTTTATGCTTATTTTTTGTTTTTCTATTTTGTTGTCTTTACTGTCTTTTTCAAATTTGTTATATTTCTATTTTTTATTTGTGTAAACATACATGGCCAATAAAGCCTATTCTGATTCTGATAAAGCAGATTCTAAATGTGGATTAATACGCTGATGGATATCTCTTTTCTATAAAACCTGTCATTCAGTTTCTCAGTTTCCATGGTGACGTCACTAAATGTCTCGTTTTGCCTTGTTGCCCTACAATGCAGCTGCGCTCCATAGATGCTGGTTACTTGTTGTTCCTATGGTTTTAAAAAGTAGGCTGGGGGCCAGAGCCTTCAGTCATCAAGCTCCTCTTCTGTGGAACCAGGTTCCACTTTCAGTCCGGGGGGGCAGATTCGGTCAGCTCTTTTAAAGTAAAACTTAAAACGTTCCTCTTTGATTCTGCCTATAGTTAGGGCTGGCTCAGGTTAGTCCGGACCAGCCCTTAGTTAAGCTGCTATAGGCTTAGAATGCCGGGGGAATTCTTAGGACACACCAAGCTCCTCTCTCACGCTCTCGTTCTACAATAACTCACGTTTTATTAATGCACATGACTAATTCAGCTTCTTTCTGGGAGTTGTTTGTGCTTTCTCCCATAGATCGTAGTTCCTTCTGGACCCTGGTCCTGACACCTGCCGTGGCCCTGCTGACACCTGCTGCCATCATCATCATCGTTATTATTATTATTTTAAATATGAGTCTTGATGACCCTAAATCTTAATTATCCAACCTGTGCGTAATGAATAAACAACTAAACTAATTCAAAAACAAAACCTTTTAAATTAGCTTCCATGCTAACTTCTGGGACGAAAATCAGCATTGACAGGCTCTCTCTGCAACTGTGCATACCCCCCCGTTCCCACTAAATAGCTGTCACCATCAAACTCACACTGGCAGACTAAAACAAACACAAAGAGGATTGCAGCGAACCGCCCGACTGTCCTCAAACACATCATTTGGTCCCAAAAACACAAGACGTTCAGTTGGAGACAGAAGACACATGAGAGGACGACTACGTCCCCCACATTCCCAGAGACAACCAGATACTTTACTTCTAGTTTTGCATCTTCAAGGACTGTTGCGTGTAGAATAAAAACCGGTGGAGAAGCCGTGGAGAACATGCAGATCAGAAGACCCATCTGGGAGAAACAGAATGTGGGTGTTTTAAACCCTTTCGACATCTGGAACGTCAGAGTTCTACTTCTCAGTGACCTCAGCGAGTAAGAACTCTCCTCCCGTCACCTGCCCTCCACATTCTGCAGCTCTGCAACGTTTAACCAACTGACGGAGCGAGTCCAAGCTGGAGGAGCAACAGGAAGAGAACGTGAATCTCCAGCAGGTGATTAAATACATGAACAAGCTTCTGGATCTCAACTCTTATGGAAAAATCTGGTGAAATATGCAAATGAGGCTTTATCTTCCAAATATGTGCTCATTTTCACACATTTCCTGAACATGATTGTGAACATTTTATAAATCCAGGTGCAAAATGATTGTTTCATGTTGTTGACAAATCAGAGTCAAAGGCTTTCACATCATGGACGTCTCCACAGATCATCTCCACTTATCTCCATTGATAAATGTTGAGTCTGTGAATGAGTTGAGAACCTACAGACCTTATTCATTTAAAGAGTAGATATCAATAGGACACTTTTTCTTGGGCAGTAGTACTTCTTCACCTCTGGTGAGTAGGGTTTCTCACTAAACATGTGAAAAAAAGATATATAAATATAAATCGTTGTTACAAATGAATTTTTATTAGTTTTACTGCAGTAAATAATCTAGAATCTAAGTAAAGAACATTAGTAAAGTGTATTAGTATAATAGTCAAGAGCAGTAGAGTACAGCAGTAGAGTAAAATAGTAAAGTACTGCAGTAGACTATAGTACTGGAGTATAGCAGTAGAGTATAGTAGCAAAGTTCAGCAGTATAGTAGTAACGCACAGCATAGAGTATAGTAATAGAGTACAGCAGTAGAGTATAGTAGTAAAGTTCAGCAGCATAGTAGTAGAGTACAGCAGTAGAGTATAGTAGTAAAGTTCAGCAGTGTAGTAGTAATGCACAGCAGTAGAGTATAGTCGTAAAGTACAGCAGTAGAGAATAGTAGTAAGGTACAGTAGTAGAGAATAGTAGTTATGTACAGTAGTAGAGAATAGTAGTAAAGTTCAGCAGTATAGTTGTAAAGCACAGCAGTAGAGTATAGTACCAGAGTACAGCAGTGGAGTATAGTAGTAAAGTTCAGTAGTATAGTAGTAATGCACAGCAGTAGAGTATAGTAGTAAAGTACAGCAGTAGAGAATAGTAGTAAAGTACAGTAGTAGAGAATAGTAGTTATGTACAGCAGTAGAGTATAGTAGTAAAGTTCAGCAGTATAGTTGTAAAGTACAGTAGTGGAATATAGTAGTAAAGTACAGCAGTAGAGAACAGTAGTAAAGTACAGCAGTATAGTAGTAAAGCACAGCAGTAGAGTATAGTACAAGAGTACAGCAGTATAGTAGTAAAGTTCAGCAGTATAGTAGTAAAGTACAGTAGTGGAGTATAGTAGTAAAGTACAGTAGTAGA
Source organism: Gasterosteus aculeatus (assembly GCF_964276395.1). Lineage (NCBI taxonomy): Eukaryota > Metazoa > Chordata > Actinopteri > Perciformes > Gasterosteidae > Gasterosteus > Gasterosteus aculeatus. Next base: position 529,134 of record NC_135702.1, on the reverse strand, counting down.
GAATAGTAGTAAAGTACAGTAGTAGAGAATAGTAGTAAAGAACAGTAGTAGAGTATAGTAGTAAAGCACAGCAGTATAGTAGTAAAGCACAGCAGTAAAGTACTAGAATACAGCAGTAAAGTATAGTAGTAACGTTCAGCAGTATAGTAGTAAAGCACAGCAGTAGAGTATAGTACTAGAGTACAGCAGTAGAGTATAGTAGTAAAGTTCAGCAGTATAGTAGTAAAGTACAGTAGAAGAGAATAGTAGTAAAGTACAGTAGTAGAGTATAGTAGTAAAGTACAGTAGTAGAGAATAGTAGTAAAGTACAGTAGTAGAGAATAGTAGTAAAGTACAGTAGTAGAGAATAGTAGTAAAGTACAGTAGTAGAGAATAGTAGTAAAGAACAGTAGTAGAGTATAGTAGTAAAGTATAGCAGTATTCTCCATGACGGCTCTTTTTTACCTCTGTGGGTCCGAGGCTCGATGTTCAGAGTCGGATCAACGAGAGCGGAAAAGATCCCAGTTTAATGGCGCTAAGCGAGGCGCCGTCTGCTGTTTTCTGCTCACTGAGTCCTCAGGAGCAGCTCCGCCTCCAGAGGGAGTTTTCCCCCCCCCACTCCATTAATGCCCCCCGACAACTATTCATTCACTCCCCTTCAGAGTGGCGCAACGCAGCCTCATGCACGGCCCTCTCCTCCCTCCTCCTCCTCCCTCTCCTCCCTCCTCCTCCTCCCTCTCCTCCCTCCTCCCTCTCCTCCCTCCTCCTCCTCCCTCTCCTCCCTCCTCCTCCTCCCTCTCCTCCCTCCTCCTCCTCCCTCTCCTCCCTCCTCCCTCTCCTCCCTCCTCCTCCTCCCTCTCCTCCCTCCTCCTTCTCTCCCCTAGGAGCCTTCACCCCCCCCCTTCAGGAGCAGGAATAATTTCCTCTCTTTACATTCCTGTTGTGCACAATTTACTGAGAGATTAACCATTCGCCCCCCTTAAGGTACTAATACCACTGTGTAAAGGTACTCTGTTACAGTACAAGTACTAATACCACTGTGTAGAGGTACTCTGTTACAGTACAAGTGCTAATACCACTGTGTAAAGGTACTCTGTTACAGTACAAGTACTAATACCACTGTGTAGAGGTACTCTGTTACAGTACAAGTGCTAATACCACTGTGTAAAGGTACTCTGTTACAGTACAAGTGCTAATACCACTGTGTAAAGGTACTCTGTTACAGTACAAGTACTAATACCACTGTGTAGAGGTACTCTGTTACAGTACAAGTGCTAATACCACTGTGTAAAGGTACTCTGTTACAGTACAAGTGCTAATACCACTGTGTAAAGGTACTCTGTTACAGTACAAGTGCTGATACCACTGTGTAGAGGTACTCTGTTACAGTACAAGTACTAATACCACTGTGTAAAGGTACTCTGTTACAGTACAAGTGCTAATACCACTGGTAAAGGTACTCTGTTACAGTACAAGTGCTAATACCACTGTGTAGAGGTACTCTGTTACAGTACAAGTACTAATACCACTGTGTAAAGGTACTCTGTTACAGTACAAGTGCTAATACCACTGTGTAGAGGCGAGAACTACTTCCACACTAGAAATATTTGTAAAGTATGTTACCAGAATAAAAGTACAAGTACCTCATGTGTGGTTACCTATACAGATACAACACTTTAATACAGAGTATTAAATAGTATGTTACTACTACTACTATACATCAACCATCAATAAATACTACCCACATTTAGAAGGCACTGAATTGTGTCGGCTGCAGTTACCTAACAATAAATAAGCCGACCAGATGGAAGTATTGATCGCTGGTATTAAAACTACAGAGAAGCAGGAAGTCGAGAACGTTTAATTCTGATCAGCTGTTCACACACACACACACACACACACACACACACACACACACACACAGACACACAGTGCGTCTCATTAGTGTGTACTGAGGACAAAGGAAGGGACTGTTTGTGATGTCACAGCCAGAGACAGAGACGTTCTGTGATACCAGTCATACAAAAACACAAGAAACTAGCCAGTGTGTGTACAAATACTGCAAAGAAACGTAAACTCACACAAGCTGGACGTTTCAAGAAGTACATAGAAGATCAGGACTACACTGAGCCTGGTTCACATAGAGGATCAGGACTACACTGAGCCTGGTTCACATAGAGGATCAGGACTACACTGAGCCTGGTTCACATAGAGGATCAGGACTAATCTAATTAACCATTAACTATCAAGCATCAAGTAGCCCTGATGGATCCAGCGTCGCTTTCTGTCAGTTTAAAACCCACAAAATCCGTCTCATGCAAATAAATGTTTGTCTGCAGTGAATCTTCCTCTAGAAGAATAAAGTGAAATATTTGTGGCACCTTCAGTCAGATTAAGACACATTTCACAACACGGACACACACACACTGACACATGCGCACACACACACGCAGCCTCCCTCAGTAGAAGAGAGTTTGAGACGCACCACAAACTGAAGAATGTGGAGTTTACATGGGCGTCTTTATTTGGCCTGAAAAAAACCTCAACCACACACACACAGAGACACACACAGACACACACACACAGAGACACACACACACACACACACACACACACACAGACACACACACACACACACAGAGACACACACACACAGACACACACACGCACAGACACACACACACACACACAGACACATACACGCACAGACACACACACACACACACACACACACACACACAGACACACACAGACACACACACACACACAGACACACTCGACTCGGCTCACAAGAAGCTCCCGTCTGTTTGCTCCTTCCTGTTTACACAAAATTCTGAAAGCGCGACAACATAAATAAACCACAGATGTGAAGCAGCACCGCAGTCACGTGCGCATCTGTAAACGGGGGGTTGTGATGGAGGCGTTGGGGGTGGGTGGAGGCGTTGGTGTGGTTAGGGTGGAGGCGTTGGGGGGGTTGGGTGGAGGTGTTGGGGGGGTTGGGGTGGAGGCGTTGGGGGGGTTGTGATGGAGGTGTTGGGGGGGTTGGGGGGGAGGCGTTGGGGGGGTTGTGATGGAGGTGTTGGGGGGTAGGGTGGAGGCGTTGGGGGGGTTGTGATGGAGGTGTTGGGGGGGTAGGGTGGAGGCGTTGGGGGGGTTGTGATGGAGGTGTTGGGGGGGTTGTGATTGAGGTGTTGGGGGGGTAGGGTGGAGGCGTTGGGGGGGATAGGGTGGAGGCATTGGGGGGTTAGGGTGGAGGCGTTGGCAGGGTTGGGGTGGAGGTGTTGGGGGGATAGGGTGGAGGTGTTGGGGGGGTAGGGTGGAGGTGTTGGGGGGGTTGTGATGGAGGTGTTGGGGGGGTAGGGTGGAGGCGTTGGGGGGGTTGTGATGGAGGTGTTGGGGGGGTAGGGTGGAGGCGTTGGGAGGGTTGGGGTGGAGGGTTACGGTGGAGGCGTTGGGGGGGTTGTGATGGAGGTGTTGGGGGGGTTGTGATTGAGGTGTTGGGGGGATAGGGTGGAGGCGTTGGGGGGGATAGGGTGGAGGCGCTGGGGGGGTTGGGGTGGAGGCGTTGGGGGGGTTGTGATGGAGGTGTTGGGGGGGTTATGATGGAGGTGTTGGGGGGGTAGGGTGGAGGCGTTGGGGGGGTTGGGGTGGAGGCATTGGGGGGTTAGGGTGGAGGCGTTGGGGGGTTGTGATGGAGGTGTTGGGGGGGTTGTGATGGAGGTGTTGGGGGGGTTAGGGTGGAGGCGTTGGGGGGGTAGGGTGGAGGCGTTGGGAGGGTTGGGGTGGAGGCATTGGGGGGGATAGGGTGGAGGTGTTGGGGGGGTGGGGTGGAGGCGTTGGGGGGGGTTGTGATGGAGGTGTTGGGGGGGTAGGGTGGAGGTGTTGGGGGGGTGGGGTGGAGGCGTTGGGGGGGATAGGGTGGAGGCGTTGGGGGGGTTAGGGTGGAGGCGTTGGGGGGGGTTGTGATGGAGGTGTTGGGGGGGTGGGGTGGAGGCGTTGGGGGGGTGGGGTGGAGGTGTTGGGGGGGTGGGGTGGAGGCGTTGGGGGGGATAGGGTGGAGGCGTTGGGGGGGTTAGGGTGGAGGCCTTGGTGGTGTCTTCTATCAACACATTCCGTCATGTTCACAGAACGTTTCCTGATGAACTTCTTCCTCTTCGCCCAAACAGCTCCATTAAAAACCCATCAGCGAGCCTCCTCCTCTTCATCACGCCGTCCTTCATCTCCACTGCGTCCCACGTCCTCCAGAGCACTTTGGATTCGTCCCAACAAACGGAACATTCTGGCCAGATGTTGTTTACCTTCTGACTGCTTCTCCTTCCTCTGAAGCGTTTCTTTGGACTTGTGAACATGTTCCCGTTGGCACGGCAACGTGAATGTGACCCTGAGAGAGCAGCGCCCTCTGCTGGTGCCCCCAAATGCCCGAACACCCACATATGGACCAACACGATGGATAATATTCACCTCCGTTCTGTTACTGTGAGACATCATCGTCACGTCTACGAGGAACAAGAGAAAAGAAGCTTCAGCTTTAGTTGATGTTTCTCATAAACGTGTTACTGACAAATGAAGCTGTTTTACTTCTCTAGCTGTTAACATGCAGAATTTACTGGAGATCTTTTAGTACTTTTCAACAGAGCTACCGGTGTTTTCCTGAGGGAGACGACATCATCTGGTCGGTGAAGACATTTTTTCCCCCTGCAGCTCGAATTTGATCATAATTCAACAATATCAACAGTATTAATGCTGGAAGTCAGTCATGGTGGAGGGGCGTGGCCTCTTTGAGTGACAGGTGTGTCGTCCGAGGCCTCAGCGACTTGTGGGTACGTGTCAGTTGCCTTGGTAACGGGAAGAGGAGGAACCAGGTCCATCTTGGGACTAAAAAAAAGCGTTTAAATAGAAACAAAGCGAAAAGCAGCAGCTCACCTGAGGACAGGTGATCGATTGGAACCTACTGGAGGTCTGAAGCCGACGCCCAGCGGCCATGTACTCGCCCTCTTTGATAACGTTGCATTCTGATTGGCTCACCTGAGACCCTGCGAGGCACAAAAAAGAAAAAAAGAATTTCCTCAATCCCTTCCTTCATTTCCTTCTTTCCTCTCTCTGCACCTCCTTCCTTTCCTCACTCTCTCATACGGTATTTCCTCCGTGTGTCAATCAAACCGCCGGCTCCGTCAGGTGCTTCCTACGCCCACAAGTAGACAAGTAGACATTATTAGATACAAACTCAAACAGTGGTAAGTCCAAAATAACACCAACATAACTAATTTAAGAGAGTCTCTGTGGAACGGCCCTGAAGCCTGGTGGTCCAGGAGGTCGTTACGGTGGAGATAAGATCTCACACACACACACACACGTGACATGAGGAGGTCTCACTCCGAACACAAAGAACAGACTCAATGTGTGATGTCAGCAGATGAACAGAGATATCTGAGGAGGTCTCACTCTCACCAGCTCTTTGTTCCTGTAGATGACGCTGGCGTCGGGCCGAGGAAGAACTCACGTTGGTTCTCCCCCTGAGGAAGAGTCACCGATCAGTTTTTGTCAGTCGGTCCCAGCAGACGTAACACACACTATCGCTGACCAACTGTCATGGCGCCGGGGTACAGAGGGAGCGCTGGGAGCTGCAGAGTTGGTGGTTTGAGTCCCGGCTGACGTCCCAAGTGAAAGTGTCCCTGAGCAAGACACCTGACCCCCAATTGCTCCCCGGGCAGAAATGTAACGTAAGTCTCTTTGGATGAAAGCGTCAGCTAGATGACCTGTGATGTGAAGTACGGTTCAGTTAAAACTCTTTAAAGGCATGTGAATATTTTTGATATAATTCTATGAAGCCAATGATTCGTCTCCTGAAGAGAGAATAAAGACTGTCTCGTGTACCGAGAGGTGGAACCAGGCGGGAAGAGGTGCCTGTATTGATCAGCGATCGGTTGTCTTACGTAGGCGGCGAAGAGACAGACTCCGAACATCTGCAGAGAGACAGAAGGAGACGCTGGGCCTGAGGACGAGAGACGCTGCTGGACAGAGGACACACAAAGGGACAGACAGGGGCATGTTACTCGTGACACACAGGGATCAATAGGGAGGGACCAACATGTCTAATCTCCAATTAAAATAACAGATTCTGTTCCAGTCAAACAAACTATGTACAACTATATTTATTTCTGTTATTTTTATTATGAAAAGGCAACGGGGAGACCGGATCTGGACTGAGGAGGACGTAGAGACGCCGTACGTGTCTTTGGTACAGACCTGTCAATCAGCGTGTAGCCACACAGCATGTGAAGCCCCCCAGCACCTTAGCGTGTGCAGTTAGCGTGTTGTCGCCGTGTGTGCGTGGGTTCTCTGCTCTGGGGGTTAAAGGTGACGTGTGCGGATGTGGGTGATGGTTGTGTGTCTGTGTGTGTGACTGGAGGCCAGCGGACGCCGTCCCTCCCCCATGCTGGCTGGGATTGAGTCCCAGTCATCTGACATTTTATTCTAAATTTACGCCAAATTGGTTCTTCGTAGTCTGTTTGACACAAACATCAATCGGTTTCCTTTAATGTTTTTTTAGTTTGAGGGAAACTCACCGAGGTCTCGATGCTGTGAAATAGTTTTTAAAGGATCCAACCAGTGCTGTTAGAAGCAAAAACACAGGTCAATTATTCATATTGTTCAGAATGCACTTTTTCATGGCTTTTCAAAATAAGGACCCAGAGTGATTTTAGGGGGCTTGAAGTTGATTTGCACCGTTTGGTAGTTTTTACCCTAAAATAAATACCACATTCCCTTATATGGAAATAACCGTCTGTATTCACAGGAAACTCTTCCCACCGTCTGCGGTTCACAGAACCTCAAACCGAAAAACTTCACGTCAAGGACGTCCAGGTGGGAGAACACCTGGTTCAAGATGGCCGCCGCCTTGGAAGAAGAAGAAACTGATTTTGCTTCATCAGAAAATAAATGATAACAAAGAAAAGTGAAAAGAACAGGTGTTCAAATACAAATTAACCTTAAAGCTCACCGTAAATCTTCCTCTCGTCCAACAGGAGGACTTCCCCGTACAATTCATCCCAGTTGCCACGGAAACAGGCCATCGCTACTCACGAGGATTTATACTGATTAAAAAGATGTTAGCTTCAGACAAAACAATCACAGAAGAACTGTTAAGTTAACTGCTTAAACAACAGTAGTAATAAATACTTTAAAATACATTTTCTCAGTTTCTCTGATGTCTGCTGTCCTTTTCTATTAAAAGTTGAAATATCGAAATATGGACAAAATGTCATTAATGAATTCATGGTTCATTTGTTACTAAGTTAGTTTTTTAATTTGGTTTTCCTAAAGGAGATCGGAAACAATTGCATTAAAATATTCAAAACAAATGAATTAATTAAAACAGGATTGAGCTTCACTGTTATTTTGTATGGTTAAAAAATAATTATTTACTGTCAAGATGGTGGAAATAAACGTGTTTGCTCCTCACCTGCTGATCATAAACTTTCCTTCGTCCTCTTACTGTTCTTCTCTCCTCTTCCTCTCTCGGGCTCTGTTGCTCTGTTGCCATGGAGACGGTCTCCTCGCCCCTCGATCCTCCTCTGACGTTCTCACTGAGGTTTCTTCCCTTTCTTCCCCATGAAGGGTTCTCATTGTTTGGGGAGTTTCCTGTGTTGATGTGAGGTTTTGGGGACAGAGGATGTCGTATGTGTACAGACTGTAAAGCCTCTGAGGCTAATTTGTAATTTGCGATTTTGGGCTCTACAAAATAAAATGAATTGAATTGAATATTTAACAAGAGCTGCATGACGTTGTTTGGGAGAAAAAATCAAGGTGAATTTCTAATACAATTTTCCACAGTTGTAAACTTTATTTTATTGTTTCACAGTTAGACAAAACGTTTGCTACAAAACATTTGAAACAGCTGATTTATGAACCAATAAATGTTTTCAGTATAAATGAGCTTGGTTTCGTGGTCCGATATCATTTTTTTGAATGGAAAACAGATTTCACTGTGATTCTCAATATCAAGGGAAAAAACTATGAAAGTGCAATTTTAAATTCTATTTTCAAAATAAAAGTCAGTAATTTGGTCAAAGTGACGAATAAAGTTCTATCATAACCTTCAAAATAAAATCCACTAGGAATGCACAACAGTAAATCTAAGTATTTCATAATAAAAGTATTTCACACAGACTCAACAGACAGCTTCCTCATCAACAACATAATCCACAGCTTGTGACAGCCTTAAAAATAAAAGCTAGTGAAAATAGGCCTTTCTTTCTGATGTCATCTTTAGAATAAATCTGAAATTTAAAAACAACACGTCACTGAAAGCCGCTGAGGTCTTGGTCTCTTTTCTGCCGTTTAATGTTTGAATAAAGCTTTACTTTGCCAGTGAACAAACAGTTTACAAACAGCAGCAATTCTGATGTTGTTTTCCTGTTTCACTAAATCAGTCAAAATAAAAGCCAGAGCTAACAGACAATATTAATACATCTTCAAAGTAAAAGCACACAGAAATACAATTATCGATTGAGGTCCAAACTGTCAAAACAGAGCAGATAACAATAATCAAAATATCTTCTTAATTCACATTTTATAGTTTCAGTTCATATCTGATAAATAAATTCAAGTATATATATATAATTCATGGTATTAAAATGAATAAATACAAATGTATAAAATTAATAAATTAATGATAATTATCAAAAACTAAATGAAAGCAGGTGATGAAGTCAATCTACTGTGACAGGTTGCTGAGGCTCCGATTGGTTGAAAGGAAATTACCCATGAAGCTCGGCACCTGCAGGCCCGTTACTATGGTGATTCCACCGCACCAAACCTGCAACACAGTTTAACTACAGTAAGTACAGCAACATTAGGAGTGTATAGTATTACTGGAGTGTGATATAGTACTCACTGTGAAGGCGGGGTTGATGTACTAGTACTACAGTGTTGTGTACTTGTACTCACTGTGAAGGCAGGAAGCAGCGGTTGGCTAAACTTTGTTTTGAAGGAGTGGACGAGGCGCCGTCGCTCCACGTCGATGAACGACAGGTCACCTGACACAAAGAGGAGGAGCCTTAACAAGCTGAAAGCGGCGGCCACTCGGCGTGAAGCGGAGTATTCGGTCGGTACCGTTGTCGTAATCGCAGTAGACTCCGATTCGCTGAGGCAGCGGCCAATCGAGCGCCTTGGCCTTGTTGTTGTGCTTCGCAGCCAGCGAGCTCTGCAGCCATTGGCTGGCGTGGAGGCACCACGAGCCGGCGCTCTTCCCCAGTTGGTCAAAGCGGCCCAGGCTGGCGCGATAGGCCACGCCTACACTGAACGACTTCCAGTCGGCGAGGGGGCGGAGCTCCCAGTAGTGACAGCCGGCGACCATCTCCATGTCACCTGAGAGACATAAAAAGCTCAAAACATTTGATTTCAAAGGCAGAATAAAATATCTGAGAATGTAAATACTAAATATTTACTAAATAAAAAGAGGCAAAGGACAACAGTCCGTTCCAACCTTCAAAATAAAAGTCTGAAATTTGATCTGACAATATTTGACTATGTCAAAATAAAACAAAGAAAACCAGACTGAAACTAATGCTGCGTTTAGTGTGTGCTTTGACTTGTGACCTTCAAAATAACAATTAATATAGTAATAAAATAACTGATAAAAATGTGTGTGTATTTTTAGTTAATGTTTAAGAATTAAGTAGCTGGGCGGGCAAAGGCAGGTGAAGGAGCGCACTCCACCCACACAGGCGGGTAGTTTTTATTGTTTTGAGCTAGAACTCTTACTTAAAGATAAATAATAAATCATAAAGAAAACAAAAACATTTTTAGGAAAAAGGAAAAAGTAAACTGGAGAAAGTGCACGTGATGGGTGGTGCAGCGCAGGGTGGGGTCAGCGGGCGGGGGGTGGAAGTACACTGTGAAGTACCCAGCACTGTGTACGATTCTCCGGCGAATCGGTCGCGTCCTGCTCGACTTCCCGCGCTCTTATTGGGCGACGGCGTGGCGCTGCGGCTGCTAACGAAACAAAACACAGGAAGTTAGAGGTGAAAATCACCTCCAGCCTCCCAGACAATAAAAGTGGGAAATTGGGGGGAAGCAGCCAATGAGGTCGTAGCAAAGCGATGATGCAGCAGAGAGAAGATGAAGAAATGCAAGTAAAACAACACAAAATGTAACTTTAGATTCATTTGAAATATGCACATAAACGTATGTATAGGTATTGAAAGTCATTTAAATTTCTACATGTTGAACCTGTTTGAAAAAATAACTAAATAACAAAAACACAAAACAAATTTTCAGTTAAACAATGTGACTAAATTCAAAAGTACAAACAGATCTGAAGATTTTATTGAGACTGAAATAAACGCTGAAGTGATCGGCCGCATGGAGTGAGGAATGGCGGATGGAAGTGACGCGGTGGTTGCTAGGCAACCTGTCAGCGATGTCTCTACCTGAGCGAGTCGGAGAGGACGCGGTACGGAGACTGAGGAAGGACAGAAAGGTCAAAACACACAAGCACAGCAGCAGAGCAGACAAAGCTCAAGCTCAGTTTTCTCTAAATGGACTTTAATAACTCGACATCATCGCCGACATCGCCCTCCCCCACCTGCTCTTGTTCTCTTTTCCCCTCAGCCGGGGGTCGTGACCTTTGACCCCCTGTGGCTCCCAGGTCACAGTGTCGCCCTGAACCTTCAGCTCAGCGTGCGCAGTCACCGCGTCGAAGCCGAAGTTAAACGCTGCAATGCGAGAAGGAGAAGAAGAAGAACCTGGTAATAATTTATGTGCTGGAGACAAATGAAACGTCGCCCCGTTGATTCTTGTGATCACCTCTAGTTTCCACGGCGACGGGCTCAGAGAATTCGCCGGCGGCCGCTTTGTTCTTCGCTCGGACTCGAACGACAACAAAGCGAGTATCAAACTTCAGACCTGAAACCAACAAAGTATTTCAACATTGTTTCAGTTTTATAGTCAACCGTTTGATTTCCACAATAAACGTTCACATTGTAATTTGTTTGTTAAATAAACTGATTTCAAAGGCCAGCGGCTCTGTGAGGCTACATGCTAAACGCTTTAGCTGATTAGCACAAAGCACCGCTGAGGCTGATGGGAATGTTGACCTCACCTGAGATGGTGACGCGTGTGTCACTGATGTCAAGTATTTTTTCCCAGCATGCATCTCCCGCCGCCCTCAGCGAGTTGTCCCGGTTGGTTTTCCGGTATTCAAGTTCGTAGCGTTCAATTCGTTCGCCGTCGCCCTCAGCCTCACCGGCAGGTTGCCAGGCAACAGTGATGTCATTGTCACAGACGACGCAACTGGAGACGTCGATCTGTGGAGCTCTGGGTACTGTAAACAACAACGATGTAAACAACAACAACGATGTCAACAACAAAGACACTTTAAATAGAAATAGCTTATAGTACAGTATACAGTATCACAGTATACATAATGTAAAGAATAAACAAACACGTAAACAATGATTTCATTATTGATTTAATTCATCAATAATGTAAATAATAGAAATACTGTAAACTAGAAAATTAAGGAAATCAAATCATTCCAGCAAAGAAACCACTGCTGTTGATGTATTTACCTTTTGATTATTATTAGGTATTTGGGAATAGGAGTGATAAATAAAAATCAAAAAAAATCCTTTAAAGGAAAACAGTAAGAAAATCTAAATAAAATATGACAAAAACATTTCATATAAAATGACAAATAATGAACTACCCCTAAGATGAAGGAGAAGGAGGAGGAGGAGGAACTAAAGAATTATCAAAAAATGACCTCCTAACCTCCTTCCCTAACCACCTTTCCTTGACCTCTGTGAAAAGGTCATGGGGTCAAGGAAAGACGTTATGTCTCCTGAACGGACCAATGACACGTCGCTATTTAAATATCGCTGCCGCAAGGAATTGTGGGACGGAATTATCTCCTTTACTTTGGTGAAGGACGCTCCAGTGGTTCCTTTGCTAAAGGAGCCAAGTAAGGAAGCATTGAGGCTCCTTTCCTTAGCACTAGAGAATCATGGAGCCACTACTTCACTTCCTTTCTCTCGGTGAGGAACCTTCCTGAGCAAAGAGGACGCTTCCAGTCCCACAAAGACTCACCAGGTAGGAAGTGAAGCCGTTGAAGCCCCGCCCTCTCCGCACTGAAGTCAACATTAAATTGCGACATGTTCTCCGACGCCACAGGACGAGTTGTCAGCCGGAACGCCGGAGCCATGGTTACCCTGGCAACAGGGGTTGCAGCGGGGTTAATTTATAGGTCTGAGCTTTGATCGAAGTGTTTTAAAGTTGGACTGGAAATCTAATTAAAATGTGACGAGAGCCGAACAATGAATGTAAACGTTATAATATATTTAAAAAACATTTATTTAACAAACCTTTCTTTGATTTGTTTTGCAGCCTGAAGAAGAAGAGATGAAAACATTTAAATACATCATTAGGTTAATTATTTTTTGTTAAAAGGAATTTGTAGTTAAAAGTTAGTAGCTTGTAAGTCTTTGTTTAGTAATGATTTTAGAGACAGGAAACTCAATCTACTTTTAGGAATTCTTCTTCGTTGGTGATCGTCAGCGTCTGATTTGCGAATTCGAGGAGTTCTTCACAGGAGAGCAGAGCCGCCCCCCCCTCCGCCATCTGCTTCTGAACAAGCAAAACATTCATGTTTTTAAATATTATAAAACACGTGAGATCAAAGCCAAAAAAACTATGAAAGAAAAGGTTTTTAATAAAAGAAGTGAGAACATGTGTGATGGAGCCATTGGGGACGTTTGTGTGTCCGGGTGGCCACAGGGGGCAGTGTGACCGCATGGGGGCAAATAGAATGTCTGCGTGAGCGAGTGAGGAACGGGATCTTCTCTCGCACTCTGCCGATCTGTCAGTACAATATGCGTTTACCTGAAGCCCCGCCTCCTTCCTCTGCTTCTCCTCTTTAATGGCATCACGAAGCGCCGCCCCCCTCTCCTCAAGGGTGGAGCTTAGGTGCTCAAGCTCCGCCTCTAGCTCTGTAGTCACCTTTAATGACTCCTCCTTGGACGGACAAAGTTTACAGGTCTTTTTATTCCAGATCTGTCTAAGCCCAACCCTCTGCTGCGTCTTAGCCAATCAGCTGCTGACCTGGAGTCCGGTGAGCGTGTTGTCCACTGCTTCCAGGAAGCTTTGGAGCTCTTCATTCTTATTGGCTAACGTGCTGATGATCCTGCACAGAGCTTCCTGTTTGACACACAGACACTTTTAGAAACAGGAATAAATAACCGTTTGCTTCCAGATGATGACGTGGTGCTACACCGTAGCGACCGCTGCCATGGTTACGCACGATGTACCAGTACTAGAAAGGTACCGCGGCACCTTTTACGTTGAAAACAATACGTTTTTTAATTTTTTTTTAGTACCGGTACTTTAAAAAAAGCAGCAATCACAGCGCGCTCAGTGCGCGTCACTCACAGCGAGTTATCAGGTATCATGGAGCAGACTGCAGATAGATACATACATGTAGTATGTACATGGAGCAGACTGCTGATAAGTTCATACATGTAGTATGTACATGGAGCAGACTGCTGATAAGTTCATACATGTAGTATGTACATGGAGCAGACTGCTGATAAGTTCATACATGTAGTATGTACATGGAGCAGACTGCTGATAAGTTCATACATGTAGTATGTACATGGAGCAGACTGCAGATAGATACATACATGTAGTATGTACATGGAGCAGACTGCAGATAGATACATACATGTAGTATGTACATGGAGCAGACTGCAGATAAGTACATACATGTAGTATGTATATGGAGCAGACTGCAGATAAGTACATACATGTAGTATGTACATGGAGCAGACTGCATATAAGTACATACATCTAGTATGTACATGGAGCAGACTGCAGATAGATACATACATGTAGTATGTACATGGAGCAGACTGCATATAAGTACATACATGTCGTATGTACATGGAGCAGACTGCAGATAGATACATACATGTAGTATGTACATGGAGCAGACTGCAGATAGATACATACATGTAGTATGTACATGGAGCAGACTGCAGATAAGTACATACATGTAGTATGTACATGGAGCAGACTGCAGATAAGTACATACATGTAGTATGTACATGGAGCAGACTGCTGATAAGTACATACATGTCGTATGTACATGGAGCAGACTGCAGATAGATACATACATGTAGTATGTACATGGAGCAGACTGCAGATAGATACATACATGTAGTATGTACATGGAGCAGACTGCTGATAAGTTCATACATGTAGTATGTACATGGAGCAGACTGCAGATAAGTTCATACATGTAGTATGTACATGGAGCAGACTGCTGATAAGTTCATACATGTAGTATGTACATGGAGCAGACTGCAGATAGATACATACATGTAGTATGTACATGGAGCAGACTGCATATAAGTACATACATGTAGTATGTACATGGAGCAGACTGCAGATAGATACATAAATGTAGTATGTACATGGAGCAGACTGCAGATAGATACATACATGTAGTATGTACATGGAGCAGACTGCAGATAAGTACATACATGTAGTATGTATATGGAGCAGACTGAAGATAAGTACATACATGTAGTATGTACATGGAGCAGACTGCAGATAAGTACATACATGTAGTATGTACATGGAGCAGACTGCATATAAGTACATACATGTAGTATGTACATGGAGCAGACTGCAGATAAGTACATACATGTAGTATGTACATGGAGCAGACTGCAGATAGATACATACATGTAGTATGTACATGGAGCAGACTGCATATAAGTACATACATGTAGTATGTACATGGAGCAGACTGCATATAGATACATACATGTAGTATGTACATGGAGCAGACTGCAGATAAGTACATACATGTAGTATGCAGCACTTAAATTGTACTTGTGACGTCACTCATCTATAGCAAATTGTAAATTCGCTTATTTGAGGAAATTGCACTTTCTTGTTTCTTGTTCTCCTGAGTTTGTACCCTATGGTTGAATGCACTTATTGTACGTCGCTTTGGATAAAAGCGTCAGCTAAATGACATGTAATGTAATGTAATGTAATGTAATGTACATGGACCAGACTGCTGATGATGAACAAGGTGCTCACAGTATCAAAGCCTGTGGTCAAACCAAGTGGTCATCATCTCCACCATGAAGGTCATCATCATCATCAGCTGAACCAGTAGTATTATGCTTTGAAGTACTGCAAGTAGTACGAGTATCATGTCATTGCAGTGTGTCAATGCTACTGGATATTCTAATAGAGACACGGGGGGGTCGAGTTACCAGAGACAGGCGGCTCTAGTTACCCGCAGAGAGAAAAACCCCTGAATGGTTCGTGAGGCCGTTTGAGGACCAGTAAACGAAACCATTCCGTGTGACCGTCACTCGACCAGAGTCTTATCGGCAAATCCCTCATTCAAAATGATGCTGACTCGACCAGAGAGAGAGGAGGACTTTAGCTGCTAACCGCTAGCTAATCCTCTCTCTCCTTCCTCCACGTGTTTCCTCGGGTCAGCTGACATGACACGTGATGTCATTGATCATCGATCGATCGATCGATCGGATTCTTACCTTCTGAGTGTCCATCATCTGAATAAGAGAGAGAGCGAGGGCGAGAGAGCGACGGAGAGGGGGAGGAATGACGCAGACCGGAAGTGGAGTCCGATACATGACAGCTGTTTCCGGTCTGAAGTGTCATAATAAGAGTCTTAGGGTGACATAACCAGATGTAAATATAATCCAAATGAGTGAGGTAGAAATCCTCTTTCATTATCTACATGAAATAAAGTAGATATTATAACAACACACGTGTACCGCACTCATGGAGGAATACGCGGTGGGAAGAGGGTTTGGGTTTTATATATATATATATATATATATATATATATATATATATAAATATAAATATTACACACACATCACTTATATCTATTTTTGATATTCAGTGTAGAATATTTTTCGGTTGCAGATTTTATATTTTCAGGTTCAAAACTGAATATTTTCACTTTTGTTTCACATTCAGACTTTGACCCTGATGTGGCGTAGAGGGCGGGGCATCAATTGGGAGGGCGTGTAATCGCAAAACCTTATTTTGAATATACGGTTGTATTTTTCAATGTTCAACAACAAAACTTAAACTTCAGGGTTTTTTTTTCAAATGAACAAAACTTTTGACCTGGATTTGACTCCAAATGTTTGGAGCGAATAATAAATAATGTATATTAACAAGCTTCATCGTTTTTTCTCATTTTCACAATCAAATCACCAGAGTTTGCAGTTAAAATGTTGACTTTTATTCATCAGTTTAACATTTCACCAAAAACATTTTTGCCTGACTCGTCTTCCTCGAACACAACAGTGAAAATAAAGTTACAGCCATGGAAACTCTTTTTGGCAAAAAATCATACTGGTTTTAAATTATGTGCTTAAGTGAAAGGTTCTTACGGTTTTACAGCAATAACTTACGTTTACAGTGTTATTTGTTCTCTCAGAGGTCACCAGAGGTTTCCTCTTCTTCTCCTTCGGGAACGTCTCATTCAAAGCAGCTTTAGTGGAGATTATTTTACTCTCAACTGGGAATCGTTACATCGGACACGTTGAACCCACCAAGCTGTCTCCACACGGAGAGAATAAATTAATTTCTACCCGCTGACAGGAGAAAAGTCTATTGTGATTTTTTTTCCAGAACAAACTGAAAAAAATGTGAAAACGTCCCAAAGAGCAGAATCGTCTTCAAACGCTACAGCTAGCAGAAACATCATCATCAGCGTCATCATATCACCGTGGTAACTGACATTGTTAAGGGGGCGGGGCCATGCAGGAACACAGGCAGAAAGGGGCGGAGCTAAGCGCTACTTATCATATTAGTGGTATAAAAACATAAAAAGTTCACTTTTAAAGTTCTCTCCTTGAATAAAGAACCATGACTGGCAGGTGAGAGGAGCCAATGAGTGGAGGGGGGGGTGAGGAGGCGGGGCTAGCGCTTTAATACAGACGCACTTCCTGTACAGTTCAGTTCAAAGACTCTCTCCGTATTTACACGTCTATGTTTATCTTCACACCGACGTCACGATGTACGAGCCGCGTTCCGCCCCCCCGCCGCCGCCCTCGCCGCCCTTAGGCTCTCGTTTCTTAGTGACGGGCGTGGGGATGAGTGAAGGTCGTGTGGGGGTCGTGGAGGTCGACGAGGAAGACCCCGCTGTGGTCACTGGGGGCGTGGCGTTGACGTCGGCGCTTCCTTTCCTTGAGCTCGGCGTGTAGTTGAAGGGGCTGACCCGAGCCGCCACGGCGCCGCTCCGCTGCTGACTGCGTTGTTGTTGTTGTTGTTGTTGTGGTGGTGTTGGGCATTCGGGCGGGGGGGGTGTCGGCTTGTCGTCCAGGCTCTCGCAGCTCTGGCGCAGGTTGAGGTTGGAGGAGGAGCAGGAGGAGGAGGAGGAGGGGATCTTGGAGGGCGCCGGGCTGTCGATGATGGGGGGTGCGTTGGCGGTGGGCGAGCGGGCAGAACAGGCGGAGGAGGAGCGCGGGTTGTTGACGGGACAATCCTCCAGACGCACCCACACGTCCTCCGACTTGTCCGAGAAGCGTCCGGCCGCCGTATCGCCGCCGGCCTTCCCCTTCCTCCACGTCCCGTTTGACCTGGCGGCGCCCTCCTCCTCGCTCCGCCCCTTCTCGCTGGACTCCGATGAAGCCGACAGGACGGAGGAGGAGCTCCCCGTCCGCTTCCACGTGCCCACGCGGGGCAACGAGGTTGCGTGTTTGCCGGCTCCGCCTCCTCCGCCGGTGCTGCTGCTCTCCCGCTTCCACGTGCCTGTGCGGCTGAACCGCGATGACGTCACTTCCTGTGAGCGTGACGGGCTCTCGGAGTGCGAGCGGTTGACGTCGTGCCTCCTGGTCGTCGATGGCAGCGGAGTGCCGGGGCTGGTCGGCGACTCCGACCCGCTCGCAGCCGCCACGGACTCCTCCAGCTTCCTCTTCAGCGTGGGACTCGGTGCTTCTTTGATGAATGTCGACTGACGGACCAGCGCCGGCTTCTCAGGCTCCGCCTTCGGCTTCTTGGCGGCCGTAGAGCCGCTGACCTTCGACGCAGACTCGCTCCTCGGGAGGCCGCCGCCCTTCGCCGCCCCGCTCTGCTTGGCTGGTCTGGAGGCCAAAGAGGAGGAGGACGACGCGCTTCCCGGAGACGCCGTGCGTGGCATCTGCAGCGTCTTCCCTCCTTTCTGATTGGCGGAGCGGGACGGCGTGGAGTCGCGAGAGGACCCGCCTCCTCTGTCGGCGCCGTCGAGGTTTCCGGGAGGTTTGGCCGCAGCTGCTGTTCTAGGCTTGCTCCGCCCCCTAGCAGATGGCTCCGCCCTCGGCTTTCCTGTGATCAGGCTCCTGTACACCTTCTTCCCTCCTCTCAAGGCCTTGGCCTCCTCCTCCTCAACCTCCTCCTCCTCCTTCTTCTTCTTGGCCTCCAACGTGCTGCGCTCGCCGCCCTTCAGGATTCTCGCCCCTCGCTTCATCGCCACCTCCTCCGTCTCCTCTGGGTCTTCTTCTGCGTTGTTATTGGCTGCTGGCAGGCGAAACGGCGAGCCCACCGACTTCAGGGAGAGGACCGAGTCGGAGTCGGACGACGGTTGCCGCGACAACGACGACGCGGCGGCGGCGTTCAGGCTGCTGACGATGGAGTTGGCGCCTTCCTGGATCGCCTTCCAATCAAACGTCTCTGAATCCGGGGAGGTGGGGCTCCTCGGCGCCTCCAAAGGCTCCTCCTCAGTCAAAATATCGCCCTCGGCTTTGGAAGCCGGAGGAGGCGTGGCCACGGGGCCGGTGGCGCTGGCGGCCTTCTTCTTCTTCTTGGGCATGGCGGAGCTGATGCACTCCTGCAGCAGGTCGTCCTCCGAGTCGATGCTCAGCGAGCTGAGCGACGAGTTCCTGGAGAAGCAGACGGGCGTGTCCTCCACGTGGAATGCAATGGGAGCGTAGCAGCTCGCCACAGGGGGGCGGGGCTTCGCCTCCTTGACTCCTGCTTTGCCGCCGTCCTTCTCCTTGGGCGGCGGCGGAGCAAACTCCTTGTTGTTGTTCTCCTGGTCGATGTCGCTCAGCGAGCTCAGGGACGAGTTCCTGGAGAAGCAGACGGGCGTGTCCTCGATGGAGAACTTCTGCCTCTCGTCAGACGGCGTGGCGTTGGTCGCCGGTTTCGTCCGAGGGAAAACCGCCGCTGTCTGCTGCTGCTGCTTCCTCTTCCTGCCTTCTTCTTCTTTTGATTTCCTCTCCGTTTCCTTCTCGCCGCCGTCGTCTTCGTCGAAATCGAGCGAGCTCAGGGAGTCGTTGCGTGAGAAGCAGCACGGCGTCCCCTCGATGGGCGTGTAGTGGTGCGGCGAGTCAAAGGCGAACCCCGGCTTGGCTTTGGCAGCTGTCGCCGCGGCGACGCTGTACGCCGGCCGCTGGGGCATCGGCTTCACCGGAGACGTTGGCTTCTTCTTCTGCTGCTGCTGCAGGGCGAGAGGGGGCGGGCCCGCAGGAGGAGGCGGGGCTTGGAGGTGCTCGCTGTTTGCCGACGCTCTGATTGGTTTTCTGGGTTTGGCTTTGGGCATGGCAGCGCTGATGCACTCGGCCAGGATGTCGTCTCCATTCTCGCCCTCGGGTAGTCCCGCCCCCCTCCGCTGGCCGAGGGCAGGTGGGGCTACAGTCGGGACAACTGCCTCCTCGTTGGGCGGGGAGTCGATGGTGAGGTCACTGAGCGATGTGGCGGTGGAGAAGTTGAGCGGCGTTCCCTCGACGCAGTAAACTCTCGGCACCTCCTCCGGCGGCTGAGGCACGTCCTTCCTCTGCTGTGATTGGCCGCGGCTTTGGGGTGGGTGGACCTTATAGACGGGCAGCTGGCTGGGTTTCCTTGGCACGGGCTGTTGCGGCTTCTTTGGTTTCCGTGACGACTTGGGCATCGCCATGTTGATGCACTGCTCCAGGATCTCGTCGTCGTCCGACTCGTCGAGGATGGGCTTGTTTCCCTCCTCGTCCTTCCTCTGTCCGTCTCCTCCTCCCTCCTCCTCCTCCTCCTCCTCCTGCTGCTGCTGGTGCTGCTGGTGCTGCTCCTCCTCTTCTGCCCCCTTCATCTGTGGCGCGATGTACGGCTCGTCCAGACTGAGCGCGCTCAGACTGGAGGCTCGCGAGAAGCCGTGCGGCGTGCTCTCTGTGGCGAAGTGCAGCAGGACGTCGGCGCTGCTCTCCTCCTCGTCCTTTTTCTTCTTGTTCCGCTCCTCCTCCTTGGTGCTCCGCGTGGGCGGAGGTGGCGTCTTGGCGCGGCTCGGCGGCATGGTCTGACCCGGGCTGTCGGGCAGGTCGCTGGGGCTGACCACGCCGCTCGGCATGCCGCTGCACGGCTCGCTGGAGCGCACAGAGCTGGCGATGGAGGAGGTGGAGAAGCTGTCGAGGGAGCTGACGGAGGTGCAGCGGCTGAACATCAGCGGCGTCTCTTGGGCGTACGGCTGCTCCGGAGGGCTCTTAGGAGTCCTCGCCCCCGACGACGACGTCACGTGGTGGTGGTGATGGTGGTGGGCGTGGCCGTGGTGGTGACCACGTCTTCCTCGTGAGGAGGGAGCGGAGGAGGCCGCGGCTGCGGCCGCTGCGGTCTGGCTCTCCGCCTCCTTCTGCTGCCTCTGCTGCTGCTCCTGTGTGTCCTTCTCGCTGACAGGAAGTGTTGGGTAATCGTTACCGCCGCCGCCACTGCCCCGCCTGCTTCTCCTCTTCCTCCCGATGGCGTCGCCGTCTTCATCTTCCTCCTCCGATGACAGCGAGGAGAGCGGGCTGCCTCTGGAGAAGCAGATGGGCGTGTCCTCCACGCAGTATGTCTGCGTCAGCTCCTGGTTGCCCTTTGGCGCCGTCCGATTGGCAGACAGGGGTGCCGGGGGGCGGAGCTTGTTTGCAGAGGATGACGGAGGGGGCGGGCCCGAGGCCGCGGCCTTCTCCTCCGGCCGCAGCAGGGGTTTGCGGGCGGCGTCGGCGCCGTACTTAAGGCTGTAGTCGATCGGCTGCTCCACCTCTGAGTCGCCGCCGTAGTTCGCCGTCGCCGCTGCAGCGGTGTAGCGGCGCTGACCGGCGGAGGCTGCGCGGCCGCCGGTCAGCGCCGGGTCGCCGCCGTCGTTTCTGCGCCTCCTCAGCCGGGCGTCCAGCTCGTCGTCCTCGTCGCTCTCGCGGTGGCTCGGGCTCTGCCTGCCGGAGTTCAGCTGCTCGTCCGAGTACTTCAGACTGTAGTTGATGGGCGTGTCCAGTTCGCCGCCGCCGTCGTCCGCCATGTGGTTGGCGCTGCGGATCTTGTGCGCCAGGTCGGCCGGGTACTTCCTGTAGACGCAGCACTTGTTGGCGCCGCTCTCGTCCGACGAGTAGAAGGGCTCGGCCGAGGGTTTGGTCTTGCCGCGGTTTCCGTAGCCGTCGGCGCTGGTCACGCTGTTCAGGCTGTCGCTGGACGCTCGCACGCTGGGCGGGAACACGGGCCGGCCGTATGCGACCTCCTCGCCAGGCCTTTTTGAGCCGTCCACGTTCTTCGGGCTGGACAGCACCGGCGTGTTGGTGTAAGATCGCGCCCCTCCCCCTCCTGCGCTGTTACAGCCACGCCCCTTTCTGTGCGCCGCCTTGGGGCTCAGGTTGTCAATGTTGTCGAAAGTCTCAGACAGCTGCTGGGCGTCCAGCTCCTCAAACAGCGCCTTCTGCTTACGGGCGTGCAGCGACGGGGCGCCGGCGCCCGGCGACACCACGCTGGCGTCCTTGTAGCGCGCCGGCCGGTTGGCCATCAGGTTGCGCAGGGCGGCGGCGCTGCCCATGGCGATCATCTTGTGCCGGGAGTGAATGAGGTTGCGCAGCATGCCGACGGCGCCCAGCTCCCACAAGGCCTCCTGGTCTTTGGCGTCCCTGGCCGACAGATTCCACAGCGTCCCGCAGGCGTTGGACACGATTGTCAGACTGTGGGACTTGAGGTGCTGCAGCAGCGTCGGCAGGCAGCCGTGTTCACGCAGGATCTGCCTGCAAGACGACACACAGGGCGCCGCAACTCAGAAAGGATACTTGCAATAACTAATTAATACCGATGTAATGGAGCCTTGTTGATCCCCGAGTGAAAACAAAGTGATGATGTCATAACTCATAACTAGTGATGTTAGCAGCTAACGGCTAGCAGCTAACCGATCATTATTTTGAGGTGTTCAGGCTTTATTCAGATGTAAAATTTATTTTTAATGATAAACTTTAGTTTTGTCATTTTGTGTCCTGATATGATCTCCCTCATCACTGCATGCCGTCTACCTGTTGTTTACCTGTGCGCCTCGTTGGTGGCGATGAGGCTGGACACGTTGCGGAGGATCCCGCCGCCGCTCTCGATGATGGCGAGCGTGTTGGTGTGGCTGCGGTGCGTCAGCGTCCCCACCAGGAAGGCCAGCGCGCCGTCCACCGCGCAGATATCCGCCTTGTTCTCGGTGCAGTGAGCCGAGAGGTTCCAGAGCGCGCTCAGCACGGACTTCAGGGTCGACTCCTGAGGCAGCAAAGCAAGACTCAAATCACTGAAAGTAAACCTTCACCACAGGAAGCAGAGAAGTGGAAATGTGAATAGTTTATTGTTTCTAAAACTTTAATTGCGTGTTTTGCATGTAAACACGTCGCATTTACAATTTCTAATTAAAACTAAAAACTAAGTAAAATAAATAATGCAAATGATTGATGTAATTCTGCCTGTTTCAGTTCTACTTTTATTCATCATGGTTGACGAGCAGAATCTTAATTTTAAAATCCCAACCACATTAGGGAACACGGAGACGTTTCAGAGGGTTGATCAGAGATGAAGAGTGTTACTATTCACCTTCTGGACCTCGAGGGCGCAGCCGGTCAGCGCCCTCACGCTGCCGACCTCACGCAGCGTCTTCTTACTGTTGACATCAGCGCGCCACGACAAGTTCCTCAAGACACTCGCGATCACCTGGAGAGACGCGGCATTAATCAATAATTATGCTGGAAAAGGGGGAAAAGCTGACGAGCAGCGATGAATCAATAAAGAACAGGTGATTTCACCTGCTGCAGGTCCTCGCTGTCAGACTTCAGCTGAGCGACCATCGCTCTCATGCAGCCCTTCATGGAGCACAGCGTGGCCTGATGGGAAAACGACGGGGAGATGTCATCTGATTGGCTATAGAGGAACAGCTGTGTGTGTGTGTGTGTGTGTGTGTGTGTTTCCTTCCCACCTTGTTGGCTACGTCTCCAAAGGTGAGGTTGGTGAGCGCCATGCCGGCGTACCGCCGCAGAGTGACGCTGTAATGGTCGCTGCTGAGACCGAACATCTCACAGTCCACCTGCAGCAGCTCAGCCACCGCCTGCAGACCACCTGCAGGGACAAATAACCCACACACACACACACGGAGGGTGTGAATACCAGGGAGGAGCAGCGCGATGACCTCAGAGAGCGCGATGATGTCACACTGACCCAGTTCGTTCATGGCGTGTCGATGTTCTTCGTCAAAGGACAGCTTCATCAGGACGCAGACAGCCGGACAGATCTGATGCTCCACTGGAGACGGCACTGAAGACACAATATATTCACTCATGTTACGTGGTATTAAGATACAGACGCACTCCGGTGCAGCTTCCATAGATCCACACACAACAATCACATATTTGGACACAGCGTGCGATGCTGTCGGCCTGTCCTCCCGATTGGTTCTCGTGAGTGTGACATCACTCACTGGGGTTATCCTCCTGGTCGACGCCCCTCTCGTGGTTCTCCTGCCAGCTCCAGCACTCCTCGCAGTAGTGGCGTACCTGCTCCAGCAGGTGGAGCACCCTGATCTCGCGCCGGCCCCTCTTGTCGTCGGGCTGACTGTGCACGATGTTGTGCAGCGCCGCTGAGGCGCGCGCACGGGCCTCCTTGCTGCCACGGGAGTTGCCTAGCAACAGGGAGTCTTTGTCGTTGCCGTGGAGCAGCTGGATGAGCAGCGGCAGGCAGCCGGACTGACGCATGGCGATGCACGAGTCCTGAGAGCTCGACATGGCGAGCAGCGTCCGCGACATGTCGTCTTTATCGTGGGTCCCCAACATCGACAGAAGGCTGTACACCATCTCCACCTGTAGGGGGCGACAGAGCGGTTTATACACCATCTCCACCCGTAGGGGGCGACAGAGCGGTTTATACACCATCTCCACCCGTAGGGGGCGACAGAGCGGTTTATACACCATCTCCACCCGTAGGGGGCGACAGAGCGGTTTATACACCATCTCCACCCGTAGGGGGCGACAGAGCGGTTTATACACCATCTCCACCCGTAGGGGCGACAGAGCGGTTTATACACCATCTCCACCTGCAGGGGGCGACAGAGCGGTTTATACACCATCTCCACCTGTAGGGGGCGACAGAGCGGTTAATACACCATCTCCACCTGTAGGGGGCGACAGAGCGGTTAATACACCATCTCCACCTGTAGGGGCGACAGAGCGGTTTATACACCATCTCCACCTGTAGGGGGCGACAGAGCGGTTTATACACCATCTCCACCCGTAGGGGGCGACAGAGCGGTTAATACACCATCTCCCCCCGTAGGGGGCGACAGAGCGGTTTATACACCATCTCCACCCGTAGGGGGCGACAGAGCGGTTTATACACCATCTCCACCTGCAGGGGGCGACAGAGCGGTTTATACACCATCTCCACCTGTAGGGGGCGACGGAGCGGTTTATACACCATCTCCACCCGTAGGGGGCGACAGAGCGGTTAATACACCATCTCCACCCGTAGGGGGCGACAGAGCGGTTAATACACCATCTCCACCCGTAGGGGGCGACAGAGCGGTTTATACACCATCTCCACCCGTAGGGGGCGACAGAGCGGTTTATACACCATCTCCACCTGCAGGGGGCGACAGAGCGGTTTATACACCATCTCCACCCGTAGGGGGCGACAGAGCGGTTTATACACCATCTCCACCTGCAGGGGGCGACAGAGCGGTTTATACACCATCTCCACCCGTAGGGGGCGACAGAGCGGTTTATACACCATCTCCACCCGTAGGGGGCGACAGAGCGGTTTATACACCATCTCCACCTGCAGGGGGCGACAGAGCGGTTTATACACCATCTCCACCCGTAGGGGGCGACAGAGCGGTTTATACACCATCTCCACCCGTAGGGGGCGACAGAGCGGTTTATACACCATCTCCCCCCGTAGGGGCGACAGAGCGGTTTATACACCATCTCCACCTGCAGGGGGCGACAGAGCGGTTTATACACCATCTCCACCCGCAGGGGGCGACAGAGCGGTTTATACACCATCTCCACCCGCAGGGGGCGACAGAGCGGTTTATACACCATCTCCACCTGCAGGGGGCGACAGAGCGGTTTATACACCATCTCCCCCCGTAGGGGGCGACAGAGCGGTTTATACACCATCTCCACCCGTAGGGGGCGACAGAGCGGTTTATACACCATCTCCCCCCGTAGGGCCGACGGAGCGGTTTATACACCATCTCCACCTGCAGGGGGCGACAGAGCGGTTTATACACCATCTCCACCTGCAGGGGGCGACAGAGCGGTTTATACACCATCTCCCCCCGTAGGGGGCGACAGAGCGGTTTATACACCATCTTCCCCCGTAGGGGCGACAGAGCGGTTTATACACCATCTCCACCCGTAGGGGGCGACAGAGCGGTTTATACACCATCTCCACCTGCAGGGGGCGACAGAGCGGTTTATACACCATCTCCACCCGCAGGGGGCGACAGAGCGGTTTATACACCATCTCCACCAGCAGGGGGCGACAGAGCGGTTTATACACCATCTCCCCCCGTAGGGGGCGACAGAGCGGTTTATACACCATCTCCACCCGTAGGGGGCGACAGAGCGGTTTATACACCATCTCCCCCCGTAGGGCCGACGGAGCGGTCGGGGCTGACTGACCTTGGTGCCGAGGTGGCTGGTGATTCGTCGAGGCACAGAGTAGCTCGTCTCATTGGCTGCCTCGTGGTCCAACTGGATGCTGGAGCTCTGGAGGAGGAAGAAAAACAACAAGGTCAAAAAGAGATTTAAATAACGGACAGACCCAAAGTCACGAAGACGAGTAAGAACAAGAAGGACAATCACCTGAGCGGAGGACAACCCGATGCTGTCGGTCGCCCCCTGACGCTCCTCCACCTGGATGGAGAGAGATTATGTGGAGGACTACAACAACATCAAATGAATATTATGATGATTGAAATGAACAGGTTTACCTGCAATCGTGCTCCCAGCCGCAGGATGTCCTTATCGATCTGCTGAATGCGAGACACACGGTCCTGAAGAAGCGCACACACAGAGGTCACATGCTGAGGTCGGGGGTCAAACAGGTGTAACAGGTGTAACAGCCTCCAGGTGAGACCTCACCTGAGCTCTCCTCTCCATCTCCTGACAGGAGCCCAGCTGCTCCTCCATCGCAGAGCGGATCTGACGGGCCTCGAACTCCAGCTGACGCCGACTCATGTCCGTCTGCAGGGTGAACTGAAGCGCAAACTCTCGTCACACGGCGCCTCAGCAGAGCGGCTGGGGCTTATGGGTATTGTAGTTTTTATCGATGTGTACAGTTACAAAGTACTCACATTCTCGGTGAGTGGCAGACTGTCGATCCTCTTGGTGAGGTTCTGCAGCTGAGCGTAGTACCAGTCCTTCTCCTTCTCCTCCTTCTCCAGCTCAGCCAACAGGAGGCACCTGCCAGCAGCCAATGACAGAGCAGAGATTCAGAGGAGGGGGGGGGGGGGGGGGGGGGGCACACAAGATGGCGCCGACGATGGACGTTTTTTGTTAATTGCGTTTCCGGTTGTGATTCCCGGAGCTCTTTGACCAGATGAGCTGCTGAACATCTGAGGAAACAACTCCAGTTGTCTTGACGTCTGTTACGCACCAACCGCAGAGTCACATTCCTTGTATGTCTGATATATTATGGCAATAAATGTTTCCTGGTTCCTTATTTCTCTGAATGTCAATAAGAAACTCAATGAAAAGGTCAGTTAGTACTCACGACAGTGCTGCTTCCTTCAGCGATAGTACTATCTGTACTAGTACTGCAACAGCAGCAAACTACTACCAAACTACAGTTTGTGTAACTAAGTATTGCAAATAGCATTTGTGGCAGCAGTAAACCAACCAGTATTTGGAGTAGTAGTACTAATATTACTCAGCAGTACCTCTCCTTCTCCAGCTCCTCCAGGCAGCGCTCCTGGTCCCTGCCCGCCGGCGGTGGGCCTCTCCTGGGGAGGCCGGTGGTCATGGAGGGGCCTGCAGCTTTGGATCCTCCGGCTGCTCCTCCAGGAGCTCCGGAACCAGAGGAGGCTGAGCTGGAGGAGGACGAGAGGGGAAGAGGAGGCCTCGACCTGGGCTTAAACCCCGCAGACTCCAGGCTCATCTCTGGAGGAGAGACGGAGGTAAACATTAGCGTTGGGTACCGAGAACCGCCGACTCATTGGTACCGGTTCCTACCTGACTGGAACCTACCGGACTGAAACGCAGATCTCGGTGCCTGAGCCGATTATTTACACCACTCAGCAGCCAGTTAGCCGTCTGCCTTCTATGTATTTATATTTATTTGCCCACCAGGAGACACAACAGGCCTCCTGTCGGCCCCACAGCACTAAACCGAGGGTGTAGCGGTGTTCCGTCTACGTTTGTGCGGTTTGTTATTAAAGCCGCTGCAGACACGTGACTCCGTTTCATCACGCGACTGACTGCAGATTTGATGATTTTTGTTTTGTCTTTATTTTATGTAACAAAGTGTTAACTAATACACACTAATACACATACACGTCATTTGTTTACCTTTCAGTCTTTCGATGAGCTCCAGCTGAGAGCCAGACGCCTCCCCGGACTCTTCTTCTATGGTGCCCTGCAGCTGCTTCAGCACTTCCTGTTTTACACGAGTTAAGAAAATAAAAGGTAAATCACAGTGTGCTTCTAGTCTGCCGACAGCCGAGCTCGAGCCGGATGACACGACGAGTGTTAAATGAAAGATATTGTGAAAAGACCTCCAGGACCCTGAAGCAGCTAAACTCCTTCTGTCCTGCAGGAGGCTGAGGTCCATCAGGACCGAGACCTCGTCAACAGGCCGGTCGCTGCACACGTGCACTTTGACCCGTCACTTTACTTTTTAACATGTTTTAACTTTTATTCCTCTAGTTTTAAACGAACACACAGCATCATATTTCATCTTATTCCTCCTGCAGTCGTCTTCTCGGTCTTGTCGTCCGTTGTTCACCAACCGCCAAGTCAAATTCCTGGTATGTCGGACATATTTTGGTAATAAACGTGTCCTGATCCCTGAATAACACACAGATTCACAACGCTCTCCCTCTCTCTCCGTCTGTCTCTCGCCCAGCAGCGTCGTTGTGTCTCGACTCACCACGATGAAGCGGCAGCGTTCAAACAGCGACATGATGGAAACTAACGCGACTCACACTGTCCATCTGTGTGTTTTCTGCTCATCGACAGTAAACAGGAAACAGGAAACGGGAAACGGGAAGTGAGCGAGAGTTTGGAGAGGAAGGAGCCACAATAAAGAACAATAGAACTACGAAGAAAACAGACGGACGAGAAAATAAGACGAAGAGATTCAGAACGAATGAAAAAACGAATAATAATAAAAGAAGTTGGATATGAACTACAGTCAGAATAAATATAATTATGAAAAGAAATAAAAAAATATTATAGCAGAAAACTAAAAAAAAACGTAGATACGTGTAAAGAAAAAGAGAAAACATGAAATTAAATAAATTAACCAATGAAAAGTATATCCTAATAATAATAATAATAAGTAAAATAATCCTCTGAACATGTGATGAATTAAAAACCCCAAACAACACAAGAGCAGAAGAGCAGAGACCAAAGACACCTCGTCCTCTGTGACTCAACAGAGATGCTCAAACTAACAAACGTCTCACTGCCAACGAGGGACCGACGTCTACGACAGAGACACCGAGTTTATCTTCCTGTACACAAGTAATATTAACAAAACTAATTATTACTGAACTCAAATGTCAGCAGTACTTTGGCCAGTATCTGAGTAGTACCGTGTGCAGTGTGAGACCCTGTGTACTGACCTTCATGTTGGACGCCTCGCTCTCCAGCTGAGTCAGGTGGTTGGAGTTGTCCTGCAGCTCCTGTCTCAAGTTGGAGTTCTCCATCTTCAGCACCTCCACCTGTCTCAGCAGCTGGTCGTAAGACGCTGCCGCCATGCTGGAGACCCCAGCTGTGACCTGCAGGGACAAGCAGGACAATGTAGTACTGCAGTAGTACTCGAGCCCTGGTGTACAGTGAGGACGTAGTACTGCAGTAGTACTCGAGCCCTGGTGTACAGTGAGGACGTAGTACTGCAGTAGTACTCGAGCCCTGGTGTACAGTGAGGACGTAGTACTGCAGTAGTACTCGAGCCCTTGTGTACAGTGAGGACGTAGTACTGCAGTAGTACTCGAGCCCTGGTGTACAGTGAGGACGTAGTACTGCAGTAGTACTCGAGCCCTTGTGTACAGTGAGGACGTAGTACTGCAGTAGTACTTGCTGGCTAATGGTTAGGTTGCCGTTAGCTTAGCAGCGCTCGGATCACTCGGCGTGACCCATAAATACATCTAGAGATGAACTGAACCACAGAGTCACTGTGGAGCCAATCGGCTCGTCAGCTGAGGGACAGGTGACGCCCGTCGGGCCAATAAGGACGAAGGAACGCGAACCTCAGAGCCTCCAGGAAGATACAACGAGTATTTCCTCTGCCTGCGTTAATTAAAGAGAACCTGTGTGTGTGTCTCTCAGCATCATGTGATGTTTCCTCTCAGCTACAAACACTGATGTCACTGTTTTATTGTCACATGATTCACCAACTGGTTACAACACACGCGCACACACTGAACTACACAATACTTCACGTCATACACACAGAACCAGATGTAATATATACAGTACTACGCATCATATACACGGTACTGCATGTCATATACAGTACTACGTGCCCTCTACAGAGTACTCCATGTCCTCTAGAGAGTACTACTCTTCGATCATCAATACGTAATCAATAACAGCGTTGTGGTGTGCGATCAGCTGGAACAAAGGACACAATAGAAACCAGCTCCTCTCATCCCCACCTCCACCCTTCTTTCATTTCCTCCCTCTGCCTCCATCACCGGTCGGCCATTTTCTCTCCCATCCCTGCCTCCCCGCTCCACCCGTCCTCCCTCTCTCCCCCGTTACAGGGAACGCAGGCATCAAATACACCAAAGAACACACACACACACACACACACACACACACACACACACACACACAAACACAGCAGCAACAGACAATGAGAAGCAAAGAACAACCTCCCGCTTACCCCCCCCCTCTGTCCTCCCCCCTCTGTCCTCTCCCCTCTCTACCCCCCTGTCCCCCCTCTGTCCTCCCCCTTCTCTACCCCCCTGTCCTCCCCCTTCTCTCAATAATCCTCTGACATGAAAAGGAAACAGTCAGAGGACGGATGAAGGAAGGAAGACGGGTTTGTGGATTGAGGAACAGAAAATGGCAGCTCACCCCATCGCTGCAGCCTCCATCACCTCCCCGTCTCTCTCTGTCCGTCTGTCTGTCTGACAGAGAGCAGTCAGCTGGGCCAACCGGCAGCCAATCGGCAGGCAGGGACAGTAGGGGGAGGGGGGGGGTAAGAGGAGAGGAGGCTGCCTCTCCTCCCTCCTCCTGCTGCTCCCAGAATGCTTTGCAGCAGTTGCTGCAGGCAGTCTGGGACACACACACACACACACACACACTCATGTATTAATGTCAGTGTCCTCTGATCGATATCGTGTGTCCATACATACAAATATATGTACACACACTCACACACACCACATATCTACTCAGAAATGAGAGACTATCAGCTGGGATATTTTTTACCATCCGCAAGTTTTTATTTTATCAGATGGCTGATGAAATAAAATACATTTAAATTTAGTGATTGACACATCTGAGAGCAGCAGTCACGTGACCCTAAACCAGAGAGAATCTGATCAGAGGCTGTAAATATGTGAATAATTTAATATTCATACTTCAATAGAACATGTGGAGCTTTAATTGTGTTTTTCTAACATCGGTAAAACAAGTTGATTAAATAGTTCGTAGCTTTTTTCAAATTCTATAAAACTAAATTATCAAAGACATTAAACTTACTGCTTCCACAGTGAAGCAGAACTTTATTTTGAAATAAGACTCAAACCAGAGATGAAACAACGTTCCTAAACTTCTTCACTTTGCCGACGAACCACAGGACGTCTCCCTCAAACTATATTTCATTATCAGAAACACAAAAGTGCACCAAAATACACAAATCCCCCAAAATCAAAAAAACAAACAGCAAACCCCGAACAAATACTCAGCCTCCCCGAGGAGAAGAACCCTTCTTTCAACGAGGCCCCCTGAAGGCCGACCCACATGCTGCCAGCCGTCGCCGCGGTAACCAACATCCAAGCCAGCAGTCATTCAACAGTTATTCCGAATGTTCGGATTTATTTCCATTGACATGCATTGCTTGTCACTATTACCGTCACCAGGTTGATTTTAAGCTCTACTATTGCAGTTGTTCAGCGTCCACAACCTTTGTACCGTTTTCATGTCAGACAATATTTCGCAGACTGCAAGAAGGACAATAAACACGTTGAAATAACGGGGGGTCGTTTCTACACCGTCTGCAAACGGTTTTTATATTTTATCTTGACCTGTTGACAGGATCTTTTCCTGTTTGTTCTGTATGAACATTAATTGTAGGAAGATATTTAGAATTAGACACAGCGAATAGAGATTTGTGGCTGTGAAACATTCTTATTCATCTGAAATGAGTCTTTAGGGTCGATTTCCAGAGGAACATTAACTCCCTCTGTTCACTTTAAGGCAAAGTAGGATAAATAATAATACATTATATTTATAGAGTGTTTACATGGTCTCAAAGACACTTTACAGTAAAAACAGAAACCACATTCAGCACATAAACAACAATAAAACCAACACATCAAACAATCATTAAAAGCAACTAAAACAGTCTTAAACTTTCCTGTAAGTAGATATTTTTAAATGCTTCCACATTCCGTCGCTCTGCGATAGTCTGACAGACTTTTCTCTGTTTAATAAAAGCAGCCGTATTCCCCTTTTGTCATATTAGAGGCTTCGCCTGCTCATAAGTTTCCACCATCGGTTGCTGCTCAGCGGGTTAAAAACGTGCCGCGCGCGTCTCCTCCATCTGTGCATCAGCAGACCTGTGACGGACACCGTGGTCTGCTTAAGAAAGCCGTGCACTGATCCCAGATGTGTGCACCTGGATTGACTCAACTCCTCCCCCTCATCCCGGCTCAGCAAGCGATTAAGATCAAACTAAGTCAAGCTGCGCTTTTCACTCATCCTGGATTTCTTTATTCTACTTTTGTGCAACAGCCCCCTGATCTCAGCGCGAGGCGGATTTTGTGGTAACGAGCATCATTCAGTTACAAGGAGTCACGCTCAGGACGACTCAGCAGCGACTGATGATGCATATTGTTGTTGATTACAACAGCTGGTTTTCAATGATCCTTCTATCCATTTGTTGTCCGCTTTAAGAGAGACGCAAGGGACACGCACACGCAAGAGCCCCTTGCGTGTCCCTTGCGTGTCTTTTCACGCCTCCTTGCGTGCGTCGACCCATTTTTGTAGACTAGCGTGTAAAGCTTTGCAGCCTCCTGCAGCACCAGGCTGTGATCGGTCTGCTGACTACGTCCTTTAGAGTCTCACGTCTCCGTTTTCACAGCACAATACGGCCGTTATTAAAAGGAAGAACGTTTACGAGAGAACGGATCAGATTGAAGAGCTTTTAAATATGAGCGCTTGTACAAGCCGTCATTGGCGGACTATGAGGACGCCGGATGGCCTCTGATTCATGGAGGGAGATCTCCACAAACGTCACCGTCGCCACCACTAGTAGTACTAGTAGTAGTGGTACATATAGTAAACTACTAACCGTGATAACGGGTAACTTTACTTTCCTCATGGACATGATCATAAACATGAGCAGTAACGCATCAGTATTACTATAGTACTTCTCTGGAAGTACTGCTGAGTAGCAAGGAGCGGTATTTATGTAGTATGGTAGAAGAATAACACAAATACTGCAGTTGTACTGTGGTAAAACGTTTCTAGTACTTAGTGTACAGCAGCAGTAAGCAGTCCGTCGTAGTTGTGTGGTGGTACTCCTGTAGTCACATTAAGTAGTACTATAGTAATACTGCAGTAGTTCTATGGAAATATCTAATATTAAATGAAGCAATACTTATTATAGTGGTACTTCTGTACATTATCAGCAAGTCTTTTACTGCAACAGTGCTGTAGTAGTACATATCATACAGAAGCAAAACGTACTTATACTGTCCAGGGGGAATAAGTACTGCAACAGTAGTAGAGTAGCAGAAAGCCGAATACTGCAGTCATACAGGTTGTAATAGTACGTATTATACAGTAGCAATGGGTACTTCGTAATAGCAGCACAGTGGTCCTCCTGTACTGTAGTAGTACTGTAGTAGTACTGTAGTAGTACGGTGACGTTGCAGCGTTTCTGTGAATCATATGTGACAATAGCATTAGCCCTGTTAGCCGTTAGCTCAACACTGTACATCACGGCCGACACCGGGCGGCTACCGCATCTCCACCCGCCCCGGACACGTCCGGATATACCGGCCGATCGCCGGTTCCCGACACACCGCCCTCCGGCCACCGTCTCCCGGTCTGTCCCCGTCCCGTCCGACCGCCCAACCAAAACAAACGGTTAGCGTGATGCTAAGCTAACAGCACGGCCGTTCTTACCGTCCCGAATTCGCTGTGAAACGACCAAAGTCCGCCTCAGGTCTCGCGGAACATCCCCGGGGAACTCGGGCGGCCGTTAAACGGCCGTCAGACGCGGCGGAGGCCGCTCATGTCTCCGGTCACTGCGGGGAAAGTGTTTCACAAAGTCCAGGAGAAGTTTAACTCGGCCTTTTTGTTGTGGAGAAACTGCTCGCACAGCGGTCCGCCATCTTGTGTGTGTGTGTGTGTGTGTGTGTGTGCAGAAGTAATCCGCCGAAAAGTAATGCGATATACTCTTTGCAAGCGAGTAATGGAACGTTACTGTAAATAGTATTCGTAAAATAACTCGTATGTGGTATCAAGTATCAGTACTAAATGTACACACGCATCCTTGGGTTCATGTCGGCAAAGTATCAGTATTAAAAGTACACACTTCTCACATACTCACCTTTATACACTTAAAAGTATCAATAGTAAAAACACACAAGTATTCTCAACGATACGTAGTTAGAGTTTAGCAATGTACAAATTAAAAGTACACATGCCCTATAACTTCATACGGTTGAAGAATCAGTAGTAAGAGTAACCGAAGTAAAACAAACATCTACTGTTGCTTCGTATCGTTAAAGTATCACTAGTTAAGATATCGACGTATTGTCGGCTTCTTGGTCGACACGGACTTTTATTGTGAAGGGACAGGGAAGTCGTTCTCTCACTTCCGCAACTCCGCTAAAAACCGTTTTCCCGGACTTTTACCTTGAAGGTTCTAGACGGTAATGATTGTTTTCAAGATGGAGCCGGTTCCTGACGCTGCGACCAGCTCAGTGTTTCTTGCGCCGTTTCACGGTTTAGCCGCGGTCAATCACGACCTAGGAGCCCTGGTTTGGGTGTCATGAGAAGCCGGTCACCGTGCAGTGTTACCGGATGCCTCGCGTGAACCGGACGACCGTTTTAACGCTGCTGATCATCAGCAGCTCCGTGTTTCTGCTGTTCCAGTTACATTACTACCGGAAGTACGTCAGCAAGGTGAGCCACTAAAACCATAGGTATGACTTAACAGCAACAAGGAACTAATCACTTCCATCAATAAGCTGATTGAATAATCAATAAGTCAGCCATAGTGAATTGTTACAAAACGATCATCGACACTGAACTCTAACGTTATGTGATATCAATGTTATTAGATTACATTAGATTACATTCAACTTAATTGTCATTACACATGTACAAGTACAGAGCAACGAAATGCAGGTTGCAACAGAAACTATCGTAATAAATAACAGTATTTAAAGGTTATAAATAAATAAAGCAATATTCAATGTCAATACAACGAAGACTAAGATGAAATAAATTGTTAAAAGCTAAAATTGTAGAATACAACTATTTGTCAAGTGTAATATTGTGATACGATACGTAATGTTAAGTTAAGTTAAATAACGTAAAAGCTAATACGTAAATATTGTGAAAGGTAGTATGACACAATATTAATATTACAACAGCAGTTGCATTCCTAAACGCAACATGTTAGCTTTTAGGAAAGAAACTGCTTTTTTATAACTTGTATATCAAGTAATCAAATCTCCCAGCATGCGTTTCTTCTGCAGCAAGGTCCTTACATCCTGAGTCGAACCGGTCACCTCACCGCAAACGACATCCAATGGGTGAGTCAGCGTCGCTGTTAGCATAACGTTAACTTTCAGCATTAGCCTTAGTGAGGCTAAGAATGTTAGCATTATATCTAGCCTCACGGTTAGTATTCGTGGTAGCCTTGCTGTTACAATTACTGTTGGCACTAGTTGTATCCTTAAGGTTAGCCTTACAGTTAACATCCATGTTAGCATTAGTGTTAGCCTCGCTGTTAGCTTCACTGTTAGTGTTCGCCTCACTGTTGACATAACTGTCAGCCTTAGTGTTAGCCTTGATGTTAGCCTCAGTAGTAATCTTTGTACCCTTGTTGTGATCACTGTTAGCACTAGTTGTATCCTTAAGGCTAGCCTCACTGTAAGTGTTAGCCTCACTGTTGACATAACTGTCAGCATTAGTGTTTGCCTTGATGTTAGCCTCAGTAATGTTTGTACCCTTGTTGTGATCACTGTTAGCACTAGTTGTATCCTTAAGGCTAGCCTCACTGTAAGTGTTAGCCTCACGGTTGACATAACTGTCAGCATTAGTGTTTGCCTTGATGTTAGCCTCAGTAATGTTTGTACCCTTGTTGTGATCACTGTTAGCACTAGTTGTATCCTTAAGGCTAGCCTCACTGTAAGTGTTGGCCTCACTGTAAGTGTTGGCCTCACTGTTAGTGTTCGCCTCACTGTTAACATAACTTTTAGCATTAGTGTTAGCCTTGATGTTAGCCTCATTAGTAATCGTTGTAGCCTTGCTGTTGTGACTGTTAGAATTAGCCTTGATGTTAGCCTCACCATTAGCATTAGATTTAGCCTCCATCAGTATTTGTGTCAGCCTTGTTGTTAGCCTCACTGTTAGTGTTAGTACTAGTTGTATCCTTAAGGCTAGCCTCACTGTTAAGATGACTGTTAGCATTAGTGTTAGCCTCGCTTGTAGCCTCACTAGTAATCTTTGTAGCCTTGCTGTTGTGATCACTGTTAGCACTAGTTGTATCCTTAAGGCTAGCCTCACAGTTAACATAACTGCCAGCATTATTTTTAGCCTTGATGTTAGCATTATGTTTAGCCTCATCGTTAGTAATCTTTGTAGCGTTGCTATTATGATCACTTTTAGCACTCGTTTTAGCCTTAAGGCTAGCCTTACTGTGAGCATGGCTGTCAGCATAGCCTCACTGTTAGTGTTAGCATCACTGTTAACATAACTGTCCGCATTAGTATTTTTATTGTTACTGTTGTTAGCATTAGA
Organism: Gasterosteus aculeatus; assembly: GCF_964276395.1. Lineage (NCBI taxonomy): Eukaryota > Metazoa > Chordata > Actinopteri > Perciformes > Gasterosteidae > Gasterosteus > Gasterosteus aculeatus. Next base: position 492,490 of record NC_135702.1, on the reverse strand, counting down.
TTTAGCCCAGCCAGTATTCGTGGATAGCCTTGCTGTTCCGATCACAGTTAGCACGACCCTTATCCTTATGGTTAGCCTCACTGTTAATGTTCCTGTTAGCATTAGTGTTATCCTACTGTTAACATGATTTTCAGCATTATTGTTAGCAGTTTAGTCACTGCCAATGTCTGTCTGGTCCCTGCAGCAAACAGTGAAGAAGTTTTTGGGATTAGCTCGGCACTTCGGGTTACCGCTGTTCCTCGCCGACACAGCCGCCCTGACGCTGCTCTCCCAAGATTCATTGCGGCAGCGTGACCGGCTTGTGCATGAGCCGCACTGCAGCTTCCTATGCACCGGCCGTCCGGTCACGTCCTTTGCTCTGCACGCCAACCTGTGGAAGTACGAGGTGAGAGTGTGACGTTAATTAATAGACACTGAACTAACCACTCAACACTAGCTACCTAGCTTGCGTGAATCTGACAGCCTCCTGATGCAGACTATCCTAGCCAATCATTCTGATATGAAACAGAAATCGGCTAACTGGCTCACATTTACCGACGGATGACCGCTCATCTTGGGTTCGTTTTTATATAGGAGGTTTAACAAACTCTGAGTCAAACCCTAAACTCTGAGTTGATTTACCCTGAGATGGGAAACTGAGTTTTGGGTTTCAGAACAGCTGTTTAGAGCAGTGACATCAGTAAGTCGCTTTGGATAAAAGCGTCAGCTAAATAAATCTTTCTCTGTCACACACACACACACACACACCAGCAGTTATTACTTGATTTGGTGGCGATCGCCGAAAAAAAAAAAGGCCGGAACAGCGTCCGTTTGGGGCAGTGCGGACATTGGCTTTCACAACCGATTGTAACATTATTGATGACAAAGTTCGGCCTCTCGGACATTATTGCTTAATTATTGCACAGCGGCCAGTTATGTTTGTCAGTCAGCATCAATGTAAACACACACTGCTGAATATGAAGGCAAATGGCTTCCACCACACTTATCAATCCAATATTAAGCACGAAATAGTTTGACTCACCGATCAGTTGATTATTTGTACATAAAATTCATCCACCGCTCTTTCCTCATGAAGACGTCAATCACAGCGTTGTAAACTCGTCTCAGATCGGTGATATCAACGAACACGGCCGTCATTTTGACTTTTGAATTTGGCGGGCATTACATTTACAGCGCAGCCGGCGTAGTGACGTCCGTGTTTGATACGTAACGTAGATGATTACTAGCATAACCTATTTACGTGCAAAGGCACAGCAGGGTTGTGCTTTTTGACGTACGTGTAGAATACAGGATCGAGGTGCGCATGTGCAACATGGGTTTTTTGCTTGTCGTCCACAGTGAATGGACGGTAAAAGCCATTTCTTTGTATTTGGTTATGCAGTGCAGTGCCTACCCTGCCTGCACGTCACTGGTTTAGTCGGTTCAATCAACTCTGAGTAGATGACGCAGAGTTGAGCCCGTGCACCACCACAGTATGAAGGCAGCATGAATGGAGCCATGATACTACGAGTTACCATGACAACCACCACAAACAATATATATTCACCCCTGTTGAGCTGCAAATATTAATGCAAGCGTACGACGAATATGGACCTGTAATTAGAAAGAAAACCCCTGGAGTTGGATGACAACGGAAATCATCCATAAGTGGAATGTGTATTATGACCTTCTTCTCTTTTCCAGTAAAATTTGAATTTTTGTTATCAAATTGTTGTTGTCTTAAAGCCCGGCTTCCTATTAGCCGCCAAGCAGAAAGGCTTTGAGCTTCTGGAGCTGCGGGGACAGGACCCGCGATTGGCCAGTCTGGACAACCTATCAGGAGAGGAGATCCCCCTCCACTTCCTGTTCCGCCTCCACGGTCACATCATACAGGTGAGTGAGGGCCACGTCAATGGTGGACGCCCATAGCAACACATTAGCTGTGTCTCATTTGGTGGGCTGCATCCTCATGAGGACAGAGTCCTCCAACGACCCATTAGGCTGAACCAGGTGGTCGGTCTGTCCCACGAGGAACTTCCTGCTAATTAAGGAAAACTGTCAGTTAAAACCACAATAGCAAACTGATTTATTGAGGAAGTGCAGTTTTTTCTCACGTCATTAGAAATACTGTTACGTAAGATGTGATGTCATATTCAGGTGAATTCTAGTACTAACATTTAAAAGCGAACTCCCGCTGCCGGCTGAGCCGTCTCCGTCTCGAATAGACTAAATCATTGTCTGCATGATGGGATATGCTGAGCCTCAGAGGACAGATGTGTCCTCCACATCGCCCCCCAGAGGGCTGTGATTCGACCGCATTGAAGGAGCCGACCGAACAGGTCAGCCGAAGTGACACAAGGTCCATGAATGAATGAGTGTCAGAAGGAGGCGGCCGACCAAATAAGAAGCAGCTACTGTGACTGTACTTCGGCAGCCATCTTTGACGTGGTCCCCTTTGGTGGACTTTTTTTGTTTGGTTTCTGTTTTATTTTTTCCATGTTGTTGTGTATTTTCTTGTAATGTGAATCCATTTTTTGTCGCAGGTGGTGTTCCTGTATGAGCGAAGCGGGAACTACCTCTGGCACGGGGAGCTCCGCCTCAAAGCCCACGTGGACCGAAGCTTTGCTCCCTTCAAGCTACTCGACTACGGACGCCATCCTGGATCCTACGACAGGTTTGTGTTCCGACCTGAGGGGGCGCGTGCTGTTTGAGGATTATCCAGAGGAGAACACCTAACGCGTCTCTCTACGATGAGGTGAAACCTCGCCTGTGTTTTGTGTTGCCGCCCCCTGCAGGCCGGAGCTGGTTCTGACGGTCGTGGACGGCATCGATGTTCGAATCCCGCGTAACATTTCCCGCTTCCTCTCCGAGCAGCGACAGGCTCGATTCTTGGAGTGCCGTTACCGTGACGCCCGGAACTTCCTTCAGGTCGGACGAGGAAACGGGGCTGTTATTGTGCGAGGGGCATAGATGCATGACAATGAAAGTCCTCTTTGTGTCTCCATGGCGTGTGTGATTGTAGCTCTACCCAGATGACGTGTCTCCAGACGCGGTGGACTTCCGGAGGAAAGTGAAGTCGTTGCTTCATTTGGCCGGTCGAACGCTCGCTCAGCTCGACATCCCGTTCTGGCTGAGCAGCGGCACCTGTCTGGGTAAAATGCTAACGCTAAAATGTTTTAGAACTGACTTTTGACTCAAGCTCACCCGCTGCAAAGCACCCGATCTTTTTACATCAAACAAGACACAAGTTTACACGACAATCCGAACTGTCGTGTAAAAGTGAGATCTGTTTCTGGACGTGAGGTCGCTGCCTTTTGACTGACGCGCAGTGTCTCCCCCCACAGGCTGGTTCAGGCAGTGCAGCGTCATCTCGTACAGTCGGGACGTCGACATCGGCATCTTCATCGGGGACTTCCGGTCGGACATCGTTTCTGCGTTCAGGAGCGCCGGACTGTCGCTCAAACACAAGTTTGGAAAGGTGAAACTTTTTTTTTCTTTCAACAATATCTTCCTGTTTCAAATGATATTGGAAACCCACTAGAAATAGGTGTGTATTTAATTTTACGGTGTGCGCGTGCATTTTGATGCAGGTGGAGGACAGTCTGGAACTTTCATTTTTGAGTGAGGACGTGAAACTGGACATTTTCTTTTTCTATGGCGACGGAGACGTCGTTTGGAACGGAGGAACGCAGGCGAAGAGTGGCAAGAAGTTTAAGTAAATGTTCATTTTCTCTTCATCAACATCTATTCCTTTGCTCAGTAAACAGTGTGAGGATGTGAAATACATACAAACTTGTCACTGTTAGATGTATCGAGGTATTCTGTGTTTTGTACATCAGGTACATCTTCCCTCGGTTCTCGCTGTGCTGGGCGGAGCTTCTGGACCTGAAAGTTCGGGTTCCCTGTGAAACGCTGGACTACGTGACCGCAAACTACGGCGCCAGCTGGAGCGTCCCAGTGAGGAGCTGGGACTGGAAGTCGTCGCCTAGCAACGTGCAGCGGAATGGGGAGTGGCCTCGTGCGGAGTGGGCGGAGCTTATCCAAGTTTATTGAGAGAGAACCTGACTGAAACTGCAAATAAAAGGGGATAAAAACAAAGACGCAGACTTTTTATTCATCTGGTTGACCACATTGACTCACTTGGGTCTTAATAAGACGAATCTACATTTTATTGATATTTATAATTAAGAGAAACCGGAAAGATGTATTTCATTAGTTATTTTTACAGGGGCTCTTATTAGCTCATGAGATAATTATCAGTTTAAATCGAACTTTGCTAATTTATTATCCAGACTGATTGGAATGGGAAAAGAACGTAACTTGATCTCTTTACACATTCTCATACTGCGGCGTTTCCGCTTTTCACAGAACAAATTGATTTATATTTACATGTTTATCTCGTCATTCTTTAACTTAAGATAATTTGAGTTTGATTTTGTTCCAACATGAAATCACTCGCATGGTGAAGTAAATTCCAGTTTATTTCATCTCCACACGTCATTCCTTCCTCTGAACGGATTCAAAGTTCTGTTCCGGTGACGTCACTCCGAGGCCCCGCCTTGCTGCTCCCGGTGGACGACGTGGCCCTTGCTGATCAGGTCCGGGATCTCCACGGCTAACCACGGCCCGAGCCCCAGCGCCATCAGGTGCGCCAGGCCGAAACGCGGCGCGTTCCGGGCCCACAGCGGCGCGAAGTGGTCAGTCAGGCAGATTCTCCCGCCCCGGTACATCTTCGCGGTCTTACCGTCCAGCTCCGGGATTGCGGCCTCAGGCGCGGTGTCCGGGTACGTCACCGGAATGTCAAACTCTAGCCGGAAGTCGTAACGCAGCAGCTCGTGGATGAACCAGCAGGTGCCGGTCCAGCGGGTGCCGTCCGCGTTGGACTCGAGGCGGAACCAGTCGTTGTCCGCCATCTTGTTCTGCTCCACAAAGTGGATCAGTGCCTGGTACTCCTCCTTCAGCCGCTGTGGCCACAACGCGCGGTCCCGCGGCCCGGCGTGCGTCTTCAGCAGCGGAATCTGCGACACCACCCTGCGCGTGGCGTCGTCCGCCATTTTTAGTCCCAAAAATTAACGAAAATAATTCAACAACGGGTTTGAAATGAAACCGCTTCAGTTCGGGAAGTCTGCCGTTAGTAATGACGTGGACTTCCGGTTGGACTGACGGGGCTGCGATGTTTGACGAACCCTTTCCTGTATGGGATTTTCAAAACAAAATCTTATCTGCTTTGGCATGTTTCCCGATTTGAGGTCCCGTTTGATTTTATTTAGTTGGAACACACAGAAGAAAACCGTCATTTCAGCAGTTGATGCAATTTTTGATTTGTATCTGTTCTATGTTTAATAAAAAGGCATTGATACAATTCTGTTTCGTGTTTGTTTTTTTACTGCGTTTGAGGAACTGTAATTGTCCGTGGTCGTTTCATAATGTCCTAATATAGAAACACACATTTGTTAATTGCATACATTACATCTAGCTAGCAAGCTTACTCTAGTTAATCGTATGCAATAGTATGTATAAGAATTTTAGCCTTCAGTAGTAGGCGACGTCGCAGACAAAGCCCCGCTGAGGCGGAAGCTGGCGGTCGTTTGCCGGAAATGTACTCGTAAGTCAACAGAAGAAGAAGAAGCTAGAACAACAGTCTCGTTCCGCCATTTTCCTCCTTTTGGCTGCTCTGCGGTCGGTTTTTCTGATTGTTTTGTGTTTTACTCAAACAACAAACTGATAATCTTTTAAATCTGAAGCTCTGCCTGAGCGCGAGGCGGGAGTGACGTCAGATTTGCTGCAATGGCGGCCGACCGGCGCGAAGACAAAGGTGAGCCACGAGCAGGCGGCTTCTGTTAGCATTAGCATGTTCACTGTCTTTGTTCCGTTCAGACCCGTTTCCTTTCACTGGCGAATCGATACTCGTTATCAATGAACTTGTTAGTGATTGGTGACGGCGTCGCACGTGAGCTAGTCAACGAGCTGCAGCACGCGACCCACCGACACAGACCGTATAATATAACTATCGATCCAACGAGCCGATCATTCGTCCAGTGGGGCGGACTGATCCAAGCTGCATCTGATTGATCAATGATTCATTATAATGAAAAGTGCAGATTGAGGATGTGTGACTACTACTATTACTACTACTATGATACATGTTGATTTTCAGTCCGATCATAATACATTTTTTGTTGTTGTTCAGATGGAGAGTTAAATGTTCTGGAAGATATTCTGACCGAAGCTCCGGATCAGGACGACGAGCTCTACAACCCGGAGACGGAAAGAGCCGTCAGCGACAAGAAAGGTACTACAGACCTGTAATGTAATAGTACTACTGGTACTACAAGAGGTTGTACTGCCACTGATACTGATACTACTACTCATAATAATACTTAGCCCGCCGTCATTGTGAAGTGCCACTGATAATACTACTCTGGGTATTTATAGCACTATATAGAATGAATGTATTATTACTATACTGACGATAATAGTGCTATTGGTACTACTGACAACACTACTACTTGCTGAGAGTAGTACCACTCATCCTGGTACTATGACTACTTCAGTATTAACTGATGACGAAGGAACTAGAACCCTCCGCTTTGTCTGACAGGAACAAAAAGGAAGAGTGAAGGCTCAGGTAGCCAGGACCTGAAGAGGCTCCGCCCCTCTATCGGCCACGCCCCTTCCAGATCTTCCTCCACCAATAAGAGAGCCCCGGGGGCACCTCTTTCCTCCTCCAAAAAGGCGTCGTCCAGCCCCCGCGCCCGCCACGCCGCCCCCGCCAGCTTCCGCCACGAGTACTATGAGGACCGAAAGGGGCGGCGAGGAGCACGAGAGGCGACCAGGAGCCGCGGAGGAGAGGAGGTCCGACGGAGAGAGTCCCAGAGAGGCGTGGAGGGTCTGAGCCAGGTACTACTATTAATCCTACTAGAACATTCACTGTCACTTTTCAGTCCCACAGCCAATCACAAGGAACTTCCTGTTTGTCTTCAGAAGTTGCGGCGGACTAGTCCTGCCCCCAACGAGAGCGAGCACCAATCCGAAGGGGAGAGACCGACAGAGTACGCCTCAGAGCTGGGCTCAGGTAGCTCCTCCCCCACCGCCTCCCACGCAGAGGAAGAGGAGGATGAGGAAGAGGATGAGGAGGAGGAGGAAGAAGAAGAGGAGGGCATGGAGGAGGAGGAGGACGATGACGAGGAGGAGGAAGGAGAGAAGGAAGAGGATGAGGAGTACGAGCGCCGCGGCGAGGGGAACGACTACGACACTCGCAGCGAGGCCGGGGACTCCCGCTCCGCCTCCTCCATCAGCTTCACCGACGAAGGCGAGTCGTTGCACTCGGGCTCCGGCTCTGAGGCCTCAGGTAACCACGGCAACATGGTGACGCGGTACACGGTTACGTGGTGAATTAAGGCCTTCATGTCCCCCTTCAGATCTTAATTTAATTCTTTTATTTTGAAAGGTTCAGAGAAGAAGCACGAGAAGCTGTCGTCTTCGGTCCGAGCTGTTCGCAAAGGAATGGAGAGTAAGGCCGCCATCTTTAATGGTTACTAATAACTAATCATGTGATTAAATGTTCATAGTTCACTTTAATCTCTTTGTTGGTTTTACTATAAAGTAATCTGATTACTTTGTGGTGTTTCAGATCCCGCCACTAAGTTACGTTACATCCTGCGAGATGCTCGGTTCTTCCTCATAAAGAGCAACAACCACGAGAACGTGTCTCTGGCTAAAGCTAAGGTACGCTAATGTTCAAAGATGGCCGCCCCCCCCCCCACCTCCTTTCTGATGTGGTTTCTCTTGCGCCACAGGGCGTCTGGTCCACGCTGCCGGTGAACGAGAAGAAGCTGAACGCTGCATTCCGCTCGGCCCGGAGCGTCGTCCTCGTCTTCTCCGTTAGGGAGAGCGGGAAATTCCAAGGTCCTAAAAAAACACCGATCCGTTAAAACGTGGATTTAAAGCATTCAGTGGTCTTTAAGCTCCTTTTGTCTTCCAGGTTTCGCCCGGTTGGCGTCGGAGTCTCATCACGGGGGGTCGCCGATCCACTGGGTTCTTCCCGCTGGCATGAACGCCAAGATGCTAGGCGGAGTCTTCAAGATAGACTGGCTGTGCAGGTAAATAACAACAACACGACCTTTAGCCCGCGGCCTGCGAGGTGTGACTGATTGCTTTGATCTCATCCAGGAGAGAGCTTCCCTTCACCAAAACCGCTCACCTGTCCAACCCCTGGAACGAACACAAGCCCGTCAAAATCGGACGCGACGGACAGGTGAGCTCGCCGTTAGCTCTTGTTTTCCTTCTCTTTTGAACATTTTTGTTAAAATACTCTCTTGTTATTAAGGAGATCCAACCAGAAGTTGGCGCTCAGCTCTGCGCCCTGTTCCCATTGGACGAGAGTGTGGACGTCCACCAAGTGGCTCGATGCGTTCGCCACAAGCGCCGGACGCCGTCAGAGCCGCGACCTCGGGGCCGACCGCCGCAACGCGAGCCGGGAAGGTTAGCCAATCACCAAGCTCCTCCTCCGCTGCCTGTTCTTCTCCTCCCGCCGCGACCATGGCGCCACCTGCTGCCGGACGACGGAGACAGCCGCTGCCATTAACCGGCGGCTAGCTTCCCCCGGGGCCGGCGTTGCCGGGTTCGCTGGTTGTTGTGGTTGTTGTTGTTCCAGTTGGGAGTTTTCCAGCGGAGTGACGGGTCTTCGGTTGACGTCCCCAGAAAAAGTGGTCAGGCAGGAAATTAGAACCTCGATGGTGATAAACAAAGAGATTAAATCTAAGTTCAACTAGGTAGCAATACTAAGAAGTTTGATTTTTATATCCAAGTTTTGGTGAAGCAACAAGATGCACATTTTAATTTCCATCAGTTAGATTTTTTCGTTGTTGCTAAATTTCTCCTTTTGAAGCTCTTTTTCTTTGCAGGAGTTTCGTACTTCGGAACTAAAAAAAACAACAACAAAACAACAAAAAAATCAAAAGGTTTGGCTTTTAGCGGGACTGTGGCTGACCCTTTCAGAATAAAAGCTTAAAGGAACGAGCGTCACTGGCTGGACTGACGGAGGAGGGCGTGGGTGAGGGAGGGGCGAGCGGGGTAAAACTAAAAGAGAGGAAGAGAGGGACGTCTGAGCTCACAGTGGACTGTTTCTGTTCTTCTGAGAATGTTTGGTCACCACAGGGGGCGTGGCCTCTGGACTATATCCAATGAGAGGGTGAGGAAGTGTCTTGTGGGCGGGGTTTCCTTGCCTGCTCAAATAAGGTCAAATTTCAGGGATGCAAAAAGGAAAAGATGGACTTCATTAAAAAAATGATATTCTCTTGGACTGAAAAAGAGATGACCCCCCCCCCATCAACACACACACACTGAATCAGGACTCAGAGCTCGTTGTGTGTCGCTCTCTTATGAACTGAAAATCAAGTGTGTGTGTGAGGAAAGAAAAATCAGATTTAAAGAATCCCCAACGGACGTTTTAAGGACTTTTGCTTGTCTGGGAAGAGGGCGGGGCTTGGTTTGTTGATTGACAAGACTGCACCATCATCATCATCATCACCACCACCCCCTCCACCCTTTCAAAATAAAAGGGTTTATAAAAAGCCTTAAACATGGACTGATAAGGAGAAAAACTTTTATAATCTGGTGTTGTTGACACAAACGCACCCCCCACACACTAATGCTGCAGAAGCGGTATGTTGACCCTTTCAGAGGCTCCTCCTTCTTTGTTTGATCTTTTTATTGTGTGTGTTTGTGTGAAGTAAATTGTGTCTAATGCTGGAGCACTAGGAGGACCAGTGCTTCACTCCACCTGACCAGGAGGTGACAGGTAAAGGAGACCACAGCAGGACCAGTAAGACCGGTAGACCACTAGAGGACCAGTAGACCACTAAAGGACCAGTAAGATCAGTAGACCACTGGAGGACCAGTAGACCACTAGAGGACCGGTAAAACCAGTAGACCGCGGGCCCAGTAGAAGATGCCACTGGTCTGTTTTGATCCGATGACGTAAAATAGAAACGAGGAGTGATGCTGACGTGACGACAGCAGGTGACCCCTCATCTAGATGACTCGTGATTGGAAGCTTCTTTTTGGGAGCTTCTTCTTGGTGTGTTTGAGTTATCCGGGCGTGTGTGGGTGTGTGGGTATAGTGTGTGTGTGTGTGTGGGGGGGGGTATAGTGTGCGTGTGTGTGTCTTAATTGTGAACTTGTCTGCATAGGCGTCGCCCTGAAGAGTACGACCTTCACGGCAGGAAACGACCTCGAGCCGACGGCCCGCCGGACTTCAGCCAGCGAGCAGGTCGAGAATCCGACAAATTCGATCTATCCCGTTTTATTGTTTTCATTAAAATAACGTGATGACTTCCTGTAAACTGACGTGAACTCGGTATGAAGCTGTGTGCGCGTTTGGTTTATTTCTGAATATGTTTCAGTTAAAATCTTGAACGATCCTTGATTCAAGAATGATTTGTTTACTTTATGAATGTGTTCTCTGAAATGTTGATTAACTGTATTTATTCTACTGATTATTTTTTATTTTATTTTTGAGTGTATCGTAATAACTCTTGATCGATCGCTTGCTGCTCAGCTTCACCGATACAAAAGGGAAATTTGATAGAATTTATTCGATTTTATTTTCAGGGTTCATCCAGGACCTTCGCAACCAGCCGGTGGACAGGTGAGACCTCATCGCTCACCTGAAGTGGGCGGGGCCAAAGCAACGCTAATGATTCAAAACGTTTTAATGAACCGTGTTAAAAAGTGTTAATCTTAAAATCGTTCAAAATTGTCTTCATCTAACTGATTTTTTTTATCGATTGTAAATTGAAGTTTACCGTTGTTTTATTCTCAGACGTTTCTCCAACGTCAGACGAGACGTTTTTCTCAACGGGGTGAGTCACTAACCGGTTAGCTTAGCTTTACAATAGTGATGTAGTTTCCTGCTAGCTTAGCTGTAGCTGCATCCAGGAGCTCACCTGTGTTCCCTCTTGCAGTCCTACAACGACTACATGCGGGATTATCATCACAGCGTCGGCCCTCCGGCTCCCTGGCAGACTCTGGTAAGACTTTCTCCGTTATTGATTGTTGATCAGGTTATTAGACGCATCTAGTGATGATGTCATGTTGTATCAGCAGGCAACTTACCCCGGCGTGGAGCAGCCGCCCCCCCACCACCCCCCCTACTACCACCACAACCACCCCCCGCCTCCGCCTCACCAAGCCTACCATCACCACCACCACCCCCCATTGCCGCCGCACGAAGCTCCGCCCCCTCGCTTTAGAGACAAGCAGCGTGCGCCTCAGCACCGCGCCTTCACCTCCAGCCCGGTGAGTCTACTGTGTACTCTGTGTACTCTACTGTGTACTCTACTGTGTACTGTGACTACTATTTATTTAACTTGTTTGATTAAAATCGTTTCTCTCTGACCCGTCGTTTTTCCTGTTTTTCTTTGCCATCATGCAGCACGACTACGACATGCGCGTGGACGACTTCCTGCGGAGGACCCAAGCGGTGGTGAGCAGTCGGCGAGAGCGCGAGCGGCAGCGTGAACGCGAGCGCGGAGGACCCCGGCGCGAGAGGGAGCGCGAGCGAGGGAGGGACAGAGAGCGAGAGAGAGAGAGGGACAAGGAGAGGGGTCGGTATCGCAGGTGATCTCATGATGTTGTGTCCTGTTGGCCTGCTAGGGCTTTTATTTTGAAAGTCATGTATTTTTTGGGCTGGGTACCTGTTTTATGTTGTTATGAACAAAAACGAGCAAGTTGATGATCATCTGCATCATGACTTTTTATGAGAATAAAATATCGAATTAAAAAAACATTTATTTTGATGATCTTGCGTAACAACAGAAGTAACATCACAGCACAGGAACACGCGTGACCAGGTGCCGTCATGCAAGTTCTTTCTCTTGAACATTCACTGTTTCACAGAATCCTCTCTGTGCAGCTCTTGAACAACAGAAAACGACAGCTGTTTCATTATTTTTTTTAGAGGTTCTCAACCTGAGAGTCGAGGCCTTTTGAGGAGCCAGACGAGTCGCGGGAAGATAAACAGGAAACACAAAACATTTATTTCAATTTTTTCTCTAATTGTTTTATTGTTAAAAAAAATCTCAAAATATCTTCAAGTGAAATGTGAAGGGAAAGAAAATAATTTAAAACCTGAGGAGAAAAGTTTGACTGCATAGATGTTCCTTCTTTTTATAGATTTTTTTTTTTTGGTCTTTTTTTTTTGTTTAATGTTATTTGTTACAGCTTATTTATTTTTTCTTAGGTTTATTTTGTATTTTACTTCCTGAACAGTGGATATCTTTATCGTCAGTATGAAGTGAATCCTGGTGTCATAATTCTGGATTTCTGTATGGTTCCGTCACAGAAGAGTCACGCTTATTTTTACTCTGGATCGCTTCCTGTTGGTTCCTGTTTTCATGAATTAAAAGTACAAATTCCTTATTTTCTGCTCTCTGATTCGCCATCAACACGGTAACTGAACGTCCAACTGATTAGTTTCATTTTGTATTGATCAGCAGAGGGTGAAATGAATCTGTTTTTAAAGTGTTAAAGTGAAAGGGTAAAGTAAAGATTTAATCCTTTTGCTTCTGAATTTAGGGGTCGGAGCTTGTTTTGTTTGTACAAAATGAAAACAATAAAACCGTAAATAAAACAAGTCAGCTCATTTCTTTAAAGTGACTGATGTTTGCTTTTCTGTTTCAGCAGGATCAGATTACTATTCAGCATAGTCAGATTACCATTGGGGGTAATCAGATTACCGTTGGGGGTAATCTGACTACTAATGTCTAATTAGTCTAATGTCTAATTGTCTAATCTTCCATTTTTCCAACAACCAAAATAATGACACTCCCTCCCGGGTGATGCCCCGCCCCCTACGCCACATCACGGTGAAAAGTCTGAATGTTGAAAAAAATCTAAATTTTGAATCTGAAAACATAAAATCTGCAACCAAAAAATATATTTAAGTGAAGATTGAAAAAAATATTTTATTTAAAAAAAATATAGAGCTGAGTCAAAACTATATTCATCCCGAAAATATTTTTCATCCACTTATTTTTATTTTGAATACATTGTTGTATTTTTCAAAACTTGAACTTTCAGGTTCACATTTGTTTTTCAAATGAACAAAACTTTTGACCTGGATTTTGCTCCATAAACTTGTAGCTACGAATCATGGATAAAAAACAAAAACAATCCTTCGTCAAGTTATTTCCGTTTTCTGATGTTGAACAAACTGAAAGTTGCTCGGACAACAAGCAAACAATAAAAGTCCAGACTGATCAGAGGTCAGTCAGAGATCACAAGCGCTGCATCCTGATTGGACAAAAGTAAAACGTTTGACTGACATGGAACATCGAACTGGGCATCTGAACATGTGACTTCCTCTAATAACAAACAGCATTTAAAAGAAATTAATGAACAACTACATTTGCAACTCCATAAAATATAAAGAAAAGCAATAAAACATCCATTCAAAGACATAAAAGCAATAACAGACAAACAGAAAAGCAGTTTCCTCTCGCTCGTGGACGTTTGTTTTGTCCACCGGAAGTCCGCTGTGTGGGTTCCGTCGACTTGATGCCGGTCTGCGGTGACAACAGAAGCACCGATTCCTGGAAGGACCGCCAGCTGCGGCCTTTCCAGCCGGTAAACCGCCCCAAATGAGAGCCGGTAGGATTTAACGGAGCCTAAGGGAGCCGCGGGGCGTGAAGAAGGTAAAACACCCGTTCAAATGCCCCGGTCAACGGGTACACGCACAGGAACGCCTGCTAACGGTAGCTAGCCGCCGCTAGCTCGAGCAGCTTCCTTCTTATTTGCCCCGAATCCCGTTTATCCTCCTTTCGACCCGCAGCATCCCCACTTCCGCTGACCTCCCCTTCGCGTTACGTCACGCGACATTCAGTGAGGACGACGTCAAACCGTGAAACCGTGAATCACCCGATATTCGGCTGACAGCGTAAAAAGAATCAGGTTTACAGGAACATTTCTGGGATTTTTCCAAAAGAGGGATAGCTGAAATCTCGCGAGAATGAGAGATTCATACAACTTATTTATATATATATATATATATATATATATATATATATATTAAAGCAAAAGGTACAAAATAGAAAGAAAATTACACGTGTTCCTTCACAGTTGTGATGCATGCAGTTGTGATGCATGCAATAATAATCTTGTATGCATGTATGTAAAGATACATACATACATACATACATACATACATATCTTTACATACATGCATACATACAAAAGTGTTTCTTCTTATTTAATGGTTGAAGGAAGGCTGCAAAGCTGTCATCAAAGCTAAAGGTCCAACTTGGAAAGCACATTCTGCTTTATGTAACACAAAAACATATGTTATTATGTGTATAATATATACATATAATAAATGTATGTCAAATGTTTCTTAAGTTTGATTCATATGTATTATTTCTTGTCAGGTATTTGTAAACATGCTCACTCGACCACTGACACTGAACAAGAGCGATGACAGGGGGCGTGGTCTTGTCACCCTGACCCCACCCCCTTCCCTCCCATTGGCCGATGATGACGAAGACACACAAAGAGGTGGGTTTACTATTATTATTAATTGCTGTAAATATTCCTTTCAATATTAATTCATTTTATTAAGTAATGACTGCTGCTTCACCATGGTGCTTCTCTTCACCTTCCTCTACCGCTTTGTGTCCTCCCTTCCTTCTCAGCTCCTCCATGGAGTTCCTCTTCCTCTCCTCCTCTACCTCTCTGTGTCCTCCCATCCTCCTCTGATCCTTCCCTAGCTCCTCCCTCCTTTCCCTTCTCTCCTCCACCATATACCCTTCCTTCTTTCTCATCTACAAATCTTTATGCTCCTTCTCCTCCTGCGTCCCTTCTCTTTCCTCCTTCAGCTTCTGTCGTTCCTTCCCTTATTTCCTCTGCTCTCTCCACTGGTCCTCCTCTTTCCTCTCCTCTTGTCCCTCCGTCCCTCATATCTCTGCCTCCTGCTGCTCCTTCTGTCTCCTCTTCTGCTTTTAATTCACCGTCTCCTTGTGTGGTTCCTTCTTTTCTTCATCCTTCTGGTTCTGGTTCTTCACCCTCCTGTAAATCTCCTTCTTCTGTTGCTCCTGCTCCTTCTTCCCTTTCGTCTTCTCTCTCTTCATTCCTCCATCTTTCACCTCAATCTCCTCTGGATATCTGTACTCCCCCTGGTTCTGTTTTTTCTTCTCCAGTGCTTCCTCCTTGTTCTTCAGTTCCTTCTCATGTTTCTCCTCCCCCTGTCCTTTTTACCCATCGTGCTTCGGCTATTTGTTGTCCTCCTTCTTCCTCTCCTCCCGCTCACGTTTCTCCTCCTCCTGCTACTCCAGTTTCCTCTCTTCTTCCTCATTCTTCTCCACCAGTTTCTTCTTCTCCTCCTCCTCCTGCTACTCAAGTTTCTGCTCTCTCTCCTTCTGTTGCGTCATCTCCTCCTTCTCCTGTAGCTCAGTCTCTTCCTCCTTCTATAGCTGGTCCTCTCTGCTGCCCTTGCTCCTCCCTCCTGCCCCGCCTCCTCTCAGCTCACCGGCAGGAAATGCGGCGCCTCCTACGAGGCGCTCTGGCTACCATTGGTCGTCGCCTGGACTCCTTAGAGAGAAGCAGCAGGATGAAGAGGAGGAAGAAGAGTGGCAGGCAGGAAGCAGAAGAAGGAGGGGCTTCCTGTTCTCCTGGTGAGTCTGAGTCTGATGATCATGTGATCTACAGCGGACCATCAATGTTGCCATGGCGATCAATACAAGACTAGATTTACATTTTACAATATTATCCACATATTAATTATAAACAATTCATTTAGTACGTTTCAAAACCTCCTTCTCTGTTCTTCTTTAGGTTTTAAAGCATTAAGCCCCGCCCCATTGGGTAGCCCCGCCCATCACCCAACTGTTACCAGCTCCCCTTCATCATTTTCATTAGTGAGCAGAGACTCACCAGAACCTCCTCTTCCCGCTAGTTTGAGCCAATCAAAAGAGCGGAGAAGGAGCAGAGGTGAGGAGGAGGAGGAGGAGGAGGAGGAGGAGGAGGAGGAGGAGGAGGAGGAGGAGGGGAGATTAAGGAAAAGGAGGAAGAACCACAGAGGAAGAGACCGTTGTACTCTTCCAGAAAACAGAGAAGACGATGAAGACGCCCGGAGGTTTGTGGGGCGGATGGCGTTCTCCTTCAGAGGAGGAGCAGAGGAGGAGGAGGCACTGCTCACTCTGCACAGATTCAACCACAGAAAATACCGAAGAAGACAAGTGGAAGGAGCCGGCCAATCAGAGAAATCCGTCAGTGTCGTCAGGCAGAATGGATACACAGCTACGATACCCAGGTTCATTTCATCTATTTACTTTAGTTTTCATTTCTTTAGGATACTTTTGAATTACATTTACGTTACACAATTACGTTTGTGAAAGGACAAATTAATGTAATGTAATTATAGTATAGTTAATCTGTAGTACCTTTAAAGACAAAGTAAGTCTCCATTGAAAAAAAAATATTACCAATAATTATTCGATTAAATAAAAGTCGAAGCAATACATATGACGATGTATTTGAGTTTTTATTTTTTTAATAAATATGAAATAAATAAATATCCAAGGCAGATTTGAAGAAACTATACATTGCAAATAATGATTTCTTACCATAGTAACTATGGTAACTATTGTAAAAACACTATACAACCAAACTATATTTGTATACAATTAAACCAAAAATATAATACGCAATTTACTATTAATTTATTATAATTATGTTAGATATTTTAAAGAACATGTGGATTTTATAAACTGTACATTTTTTGAATAACAATAATATAGTAAAAATTGTAAGGTGTAATAAGTGTATAAAAAAAAACAAATGTAATATTACAGTTAACTTTATTTATGCTATAGTGATAAAAAATATTCATAAAAAGTATGAACTCCTCCTCCTTTTCTCCTCAGCTCCTCTTCCCATCAAGCACTGCAACTCCTCCAGTTGGCCTGGAGTGATGGGACCTGCAGCCAATCAGAAGCCCCATACATCTCTCCAGGCCAATGGCGTTTCTCGGACTTTGCCGCTCCACTCTCCCTCTTCTCCAATCATGGGGCCTTCAGCATATGTCACCTGTCTCCTTCCTCCTTTAACCCCGCCCCCATGCTGCGACTATCCGCGGTTGCCGTGGAGACAATGTCCTCGGCTGTGAGGGGCGGGGCTATTAGTCTCCCGCGGAGCCTGAAAGACTTCACGGTCCCGCCTAGTCTGAGCACAGACCACTGGTTGGTTAAGCCCTTTATTAATATCATTAATACACACACACACGCATTAGGGCTGGGTGGTATGGCCAAAAATCCATAATCCAAATTCCTTCTCTAGCTGTACCCAGCATGCAGTTTGGCAGGGTAATTTTTATAAACGTACAATAATTAGTGTTACAAATAGTTGAGGGGCACAAGTTGTTGTGTTGTGGTGTTTTACGTTGCTAAAGAGTGTTTGTTGTGGGTTATTCATTGTTGTTATAACCATGACTCAATCTCCACACATAAGACAAGTAGCTCCGTCCACTGGACGCGCCGCGATGATTATTTAAAATAAATTCTGCAAACTACAGACTGTTAATAAGGAGGGTACGTTGTCATGGTCTCTCATTGGTCTGTAGACTCTCATTTTGGTCCATTTAGAGTCAAACAGAGCTGAGGCTGATTGACAGGTCAGATATGTATTAGTCCTCCTCAGTCCGTCTATGGTCACTTCCTCTTCACTGGTTGATTAAAATCCTAGTTGGTGAGGGACAATATGCAAGACTCATAACATCCATAAACTACCACCTTGACAGCGTCAGAGTTTTGATCACCACACAAGCTTCTTAATGCAGCTCCCATCATTAAAGTCCAATATGTTCCTTCTCTTTTCAGTTATGGACGAACCCCTTCGCAAAGGTAATTTAAATAAAACACGTGAATGGACAGTTTTATTGTTAGTCTATTAGTTATACTTACATTTTGTTGTTATGAGTGTATGTGCTATAAATAGGACGTAAAAATAACAACAAATATTTCTCTGTTTCTGTTGCAGTCAAACGTTTTCTGCCCGGCGACAGCAGAAGCAACGAGCCAATCACAGCGGCAGTAGCCTCCACCTCCCACAGCGACGACCCCGCCCCCTCTGTTCAGCCAATGGGCTGTCTGCTGCTCCCCTTGACGTTGGCCAATCAGAAACAGGCTCTGAGTTACTTGGCACAAACAGAGAGGTGGCGATTTTCTTCTTGTCTTGTGGAAGTTAATAGTTTTTCCAAAAGAAATAGAAGAAAGTACAACTCCAGCTGTCTTTGTGACAATAAGTCAGTGGCGCTAAAAGATCGGACTCCTTCACGAAAGCTGCTGCGTTCACACCAAAAGCCAAGCAAATTTTTCGCCACGCTTTACTTGCGCGCGTTTACTTGCCCGACTAGTTGTAGTTAATTTGCTTCATACGTGCCGGGAAGGGGGTGTAGCTTGTCTCTGTGAAGACAGTGGTCATTCTGCTCTGTACTGCCAGACACCAGCTGACTTACAGGCGTTCAGCCTCAGCTGTGTGTGTCTCTGGTGGTTTCATGAAGCGTACTCACGCTTTGGCAGCAGGACGCCGTGATTGGCTTTCGAAAGACGACGTCAAAAAATGAAATATTTCAACTTTGGCAAAAAAGTGATTTATACGCTTCGCTCCTTTCGCTTTTTCGCGTCCTCTGCGCCGCCGGTTTAAAATTTGCTTCCTCCGCAACCATTCGCATCTATGCATTGACTAACGTGGCTAACGTGCTAGCCAACAAGCCTTCCTCTAGTGTCTAGTGTACGCAGACGCCGGCCCACACAGAGCGATGTCCAAGGCTGTGACCGTCCTGCTCTGGTGTTCTCTTAATATATATATAGACTAACAAATTGTAGCACTTAAATCGTACTTGTAACGTCACTCATCTATAGCAAATTGTAAATTGGCTTATTTGAGGAAATTGCACTTTCTTGTTTCTTGTTCTCCTGAGTTTGTACCCTATGGTTGAATGCACTTATTGTACGTCGCTTTGGATAAAAGCGTCAGCTAAATGACATGTAATGTAATGTAATATCTCTTCTACTCTATTTTATTGCCTTATGTCTTTCCTCTTTTTTTCTTCGCTGTCTCAAATCTTCTGCTCTGGTTCTGTCTTCTCAGCGATGTAAACGAGTCTCACAGATACGAATCCGCCGGGCATCGCCGCGGGAAACGCCGCTCACTCCGATGGGACTACCAAAGGTCAAAAGGTGATGTAGAGGATGAGGGGTGAATAGAGTAAAGTATACAAAGAGAACATCTGAGTAAAGGATAAAATTATTGAACTAGATTTCTTTTCAGGTCAAAGAAGAAAGAGTTCAGTCTTGAGGAGATTTACACCAACAAGAACTACAAATCCCCCACAACAAACAGGTAGAAACTACAAAGACTTAATTCAAACATTTATGACGTTGCATCCAACTGCTGTACCAACTACATCTCCCAGCATGCTTTTCTTTCCAACTCTCAGGAGTCTGGAGACAATCTTTGAGGAGCCACGGGAAAAAAATGGTGCGCTGCTCCTGATTGGCCAGCAGAGAAGACGCAGGCTCCTCCTCTTCCCTGACTTTACTTTACCCAGGAAGCGTAAGAGGCCGCAAGGTATGCTGGGAAATACTAAAGCCGCTCACTCTGTTCTTACCCTTCACAATAAAAGCCCTGGACATATTACCACGGTGCATCAGATCATGAAAACTCACAAATGGGATCAATAAAAAAAAGAACAAATATTACTTTTAGATTCCTGATCGGGTTGCTTTGTTCCTTCGGTGACGTACACTATTGAGCTGCAGACAGTTCATTTTCTTAACGCGAATGACCGGAGATCTTTAAGTTCTTTTTGTTTGGTGTTTATTTCACGCAGCAAAAAGCGTTAACTAAAAACACCAAAAACTGCTATGTGCCTAATCAGTTGGACCTGCTGCAAACATGACGTCAATGTAAACGGGAAGACATTAAACTATACTAAATGATATACTTTTACTTTGTTACAGTAATTTATAGTGTTTTAGAAACACAATTGTATTTTGATGCAGCTAAATCGAGTTTAGTGTTATGAAGTGAAACAGATTAATTTCTAATATCTATTTTATATTCATGTGAAAACATCTGGATTTCCGTGTTTTAGGGTGTTAAACCACTCAACAGACGTATTTATTCGATATTTTTAACAAAATGTTTTAATTCACTGAAAAATTATGAAAAAAAGGAAAGAAAAATGTAAAATGTAAATGTCTTTTTTAGGGGCAGGCCTTCCTGTTGCCATGGTGCCCCGGAAACGGGTGGCGGCACGACGACTTTGCCATGGCAACGGCCCCGTTGACGACGACGCGGACCTGGACGTGATGCTCGTGGAGCGACTGAGTGCACTGGAGGACTTCCTGACACGGCAGGGCCTGGAGGTGTGAGCTGTGACATCACTTCCTCTCCGCTGACCATTGGCCAAATAAAACTGACCTGCTAGAACACTTGCTACAAATCGGACGGGTGGAGCTTGTTTCTACTTCTTTTCATTTTTTCTAAACTGTTTAAATGTGAATTCTCTGAAATATTTAATTTCACTATTTTTTTAAATGAACAGCTGTTGGGAGGCCACGCCCACAGGGGGCTTTGTGTTTATTTTTACATTTTTTGTCTTTGGTCAAATATAAAAATATTTCACACCTGTTCACACTTGTAGTACTTTGAAATACTGTCCGAGTACTCCGTACGGCTGGTGTTAATATAAGTGTAATGTATATATATTTCTGCTGAAAATGTGTCTATTTTTGGAACGGATAAAAGTGTTTTTGCTCACTGAATTGTGTCCTTTTATTAGTGATCAGTTATTGATCAGTAATTAATAGTGAACTAATTGGTGAACAGTTTGTGAAAACATTTGTTTATCAACAAATATGAATGCTGCCTTTACTTAAAAGTGTTCAGAAATGTTGTTTGTGAATTATAGAATATTATTTTAAAGTTTCCTGAAGAACTAAACGTTCAGACAAAGGCTGTGAAACGAGAATATAATAAAATACTGGTGAGCAACAACTTTTGATCCATAAGCTTTTAGACGTCATTTATAATAATGAAAATGGTTCAATATGATGACGAGCCACAATCACACTGCGTCCCGGTACATTTGATTTAATTGTAGAATGTTTTTTTTACCCTGAAACTTGAATCTGTTGGTCTGCTGCAGACATCCTATAATAAAGCATGAAGCGATTAAAGTATTAAGAATGTGTGTAAATATATAAACACATGACGTTAACCTTAAAATGTTTTAGTTGGAATATGATAGGGGGATTGGCTTTCTACACAAAACGAACAGCACATGTAATGTTAATAAGCAGGGTTAATTCGCTGTTGCCATAGTCACCATTTAAAATAAATTTATTTATAAACACGCTATTCTTTGTTTCCCTCAGTTTCGCCTCGCAGGTAGCTGCTCCCTCAGACGACCCCTCACATCACACGCTTTTGCTCCAGTGTTTCCGGTTATAAAACGTTTGCATACTGAACTATTCGGATAGTTTCCTTATTGACTATTCACTTAGGGCAGAACGCCTTACGTGGTTTACCTGGCAGACTTCACTCAGGGCGAATTGTTCCCTACTGACCTGCGACGTGCTTACGTCACCTACGCAGACAACATGGCGGCGGCCTTGAGGAGGGTGTGCGGCGGAGTGACCGGGAGGTATTACGTTCATTATTTGTTGGATTAAAGCTAATAGCTCGACGTCAGACAGTGACGCGGTCCCTTGTGCGTGGATCAAACGTAACGACAGGGTGACGTAATGTGTGCGTGACGCTGACCAGGCTGTGATTCCACATGACGCTGTAAAGTCACACGTGACGTTTACGTTAATTGAGTAGTAGTCAAACAGTGAGTTCAATGTGACGTCAGACGAGGAACGAGTGTGTGAATTGTTATAAAGTTATAAAGGTTTAGGAAAATATTTACCTGTTTTCCTCATGTTAACAGGTGAAGTAACTTAAACGTGACGACTGAAATACTTAAATGTATTTAAAATGCCTGTTAAATTGAATTTGAACTCGGAAACGTTTTGTTTACTTTTAGAGTGAGTCTTCGGAGCTGCAGCCAGCAGAGAGCAGCGAGCACAGGTGAGTCTGTCTGCAGCGCTTCCGGTTCACTTCCTGTTTACTTCTTAAGCCTAGTTTATGCTTCTGCGTCGAATCAGGTTTCATTGACCAATCAGTTCTCTCTCTCTGCAGGTCGCACTTTCCTGCTCAATCGTTGGCCCCTCCCCCTCCTGTTAGTGTCAAGTGGTGGTTACCTTGGTTATCATAAATACAAGTGGCGTGAACAACCGGAAGGAGCGCCGCCTGTTTTAGCCACGCCCACGCAGGTAGGACATACACAGGCCCTTTATACCTAAAGCGGTCGTATTCATGTTATACCATTATAATGGTAGGGGATACTCTTATATCTCATATTTTATATATATATATATATATATATATATATATATATATATATATATATATATATATATATATATATATATATATATATATGTGTGTGTGTGTGTGTGTGTGTGTGTGTGTGTGTGTGTGTATAAGCCTAGTTATAGTATAGTTATAGCTCACATATAAACACTATGGAGACATGAATACCAGCCAGTTTCGGAAAGGGCAAAGAACAAAATATAATAAATAATAATAATTTAATTAACTTGTCAAAAACATCATTTGATGACAATTGCATGTATAGGAAGCCCAAATAAGTATATTTATTATTTTTAACAAAGATTAAATGCTATTTCACAGGTTTAAAAAATGCCCCTGATTTCTTATGAAATGTCTCTGGTTTTGAGTCAGTGGGGGAAAAAATGCGCCCTAAATAATGTAAATTTCCTACACTGGTACCAGCGGAGCATTTCAGAAGATGAGGCTGACCGCCCGGTGCTGCAGAGGTGTGACTGAGGAGTAGTTATCTCCATAACGACTGCCTGTGTTTGAGAACACTTAATCATACTACGCCTCCGCATCCTGTGTAGTGACCAGCAGGGGGCGACTCCTCTGCTCCCATAGACGTCTATGAGGAAATGACTCTACTTCTCTGTAGTGACCAGCAGGGGGCGACTCCTCGGCTCCCATAGACGTCTATGAGGAAATTACTCTACTTCTCTGTAGTGACCAGCAGGGGGCGACTCCTCTGCTCCCATAGACGTCTATGAGGAAATAACTCTACTTCTCTGTAGTGACCAGCAGGGGGCGACTCCTCTGCTCCCATAGACGTCTATGAGGAAATGACTCTACTTCTCTGTAGTGACCAGCAGGGGGCGACTCCTCTGCTCCCATAGACGTCTATGAGGAAATGACTCTACTTCTCTGTAGTGACCAGCAGGGGGCGACTCCTCCGCTCCCATAGACGTCTATGAGGAAATGACTCTACTTCTCTGTAGTGACCAGCAGGGGGCGACTCCTCTGCTCCCATAGACGTCTATGAGGAAATGACTCTACTTCTCTGTAGTGACCAGCAGGGGGCGACTCCTCTGCTCCCATAGACGTCTATGAGGAAATGACTCTACTTCTCTCTTGATTTATTCCCTCAGTAAACATTGTAAACATGAGTTTATGTCTCAGTCTCTAGTTTCAAGTCTTCTTCAATACAACATGATGTTAATTTAGTGACTTTAGTGACTGAAATGGACACATTTAGAGTCAAACAGACCATTAAGCAGGGATGCTTTAGGGCGGGGCTACACGCGGATTGACAGGTCTCTACCAGAGACGAATACGCCTTCTCCACGTCCTCCTCAGTCTCTATATGGTCACTTCCTGTTCACGGGTTGCAAAGATGACGGGGAAGGACAAATCGCAGAACACAAGGCTTCAAAGTGTCTACAAACCGATGTGGCAGCATGACGACTACGTCAACCTCTCCCATCCTGTGATCTCATGACGTCACGTGAAGGACCAGGATGTGGTTCCTTGTTCCTTGCTGGAGGCTTGATGTTGATCGGACTGGTGACAGAATTAGTTTGTTTGTTGCTTGTTTCCTGTTTAGTTCTCAGCTGTTTCTTCTTTTTCTGTTATTAAGTTAGTTGCAGCCGTGTGAAGTTGCTTCTGCCCCTCCACAATAAAAGCTTTTATTGTGAGGTTATAAGAGATGATGTAACATTGTTGACACTCTTTGGATCCTCTGATGACCTGAGCACAGAGTTGGTCCACTGGGGGAAAGGTGACGATGATCTCACTTTACACTGACCCCCCCGTCTCTTTATTGGTCCGTTCAATGAGGTGATCCATTGATCAATGAGTGACAAAAGTTAAACACACTTGAAATGAATTATATAAAACATGTATTTGAATTATAATTGATAATGTTTCTAATGAGTTAATCCATTAGATTTATGAATTATTCTAAAGCTGTTTTGATCTTATGTATTATATATTTTCATATTTCTCTCGAATCATAAAATAAATAATAAACTGATGAGAAAATGGACGTCAAATGGACGTCAAATTAAATATAATTTCTGACACTGCATTTGAACATTATATTTAATCCCTAAATTTAAATTCTGTTCAACTGAAGCACTTAAAAGCAGAGCTCAGCGCTGATTGACAGGTCTCCGGGCACCGCTGCTTATTCCATATATGGTCACTTCCTGTTCACTGGTTGCACAAAAACAGCCTAATCGAAGTCGAGGCTTTAAAACGTCCACAAACCAACGAGCCTCGTCACTGTGACAACGTCCATTTATTGCAATACATACGTGACTTTACATAATGTAAAGTATCTATTAATTATTCATACAACCCATGGACTCAAAAAACAAACGTAATATCAATGGCCTTTACAAATAATTATGAATGACAGTATTAAGTATTTTTCATTTAATTGATTTAGATAAAGCGATCTAAAGTATTATATTTAAATGATATGCATCATTTTATTTGTTATAATACATATAATCCAAGAATACCAATAAATACCACTAATAAACTGTCATGTTGTATGTTTTAAAATACACACACATATACATACAAAATACATAGACAATGAACGGCTTATTTTACTGTAATGCATGTGTATATATTACATATTGAATGATCTGTTTGAACTTTATATTTACTACGCAGTCTGTATCTCAACGAGGGGGGGGGGGGGGGGGGGGTGAGGAGGGGTGAGGGGGCGGGACTCTTCTCTACTTACTCATCTCTGCCTCGCGCTCTGCGTCACTTCTTCTCTGCTCCCGGAGCAGTGGACGTTTCTTCTTCTTCCTCCGCTGGTGTTTTGACGTCATCATGTGTCACCGGCCGTCTCTCTCTACGTCATCAGCGACCCGCTCATGGTAAAGTTCTCTCCTCCGTGCCGCGGCGGCGCGCGGCAGCAGCGCGACGTGCTGCGGCAGGTGAAGCGGCGGCGGCGGCGGCGTCGGCGGCACGCGACCGATGGCGAGGGAGAGGAGGAGGAGGGAGGAGGAAGAGGAGGAGGAGGATTTAGGGCGAGAGCTACAGCGAGATTCAGGTGGGAGAGGTAGAATAAGTGTGACAGTAGAGATGATTTGTTAAAGACGAGATGTTAAAAGGGTTCCTCAAGAGGACAGAAGGTCCAGGTTAGAGACCGAGAGAGACGTGTGAGGGTTTACAGCCTACAGATTAGTGTGTGTGTGTGTGTGTGTGTGTGTGTGTGTGTGCGTGTGTGTAGGGGGGGGGGGCGTTACTATGGTGACGGCTTGTTTAACAGGTCAGCTATTTTAGCGTTAGCCTAGTTTAGCTCGGGTTAGCCTTTTGGATTGATGATTTGCTAACATGCTAAAATGCTAAGCTGGTTCCTCACTGAGGAGAATGTGGTTATGTTAAAGGAAAGTGTCAACATGTGTGTGTAATTACACACATATATATATACATATATATATATACATATATATATATATATGTGTGTGTATACACTAATGCATATTTATTTACCGAAAGTATTACATTTACTTTATTTCTATATCATTGATTGTCATTAACTTCATGGTTTGGTGTTGGTTACTTCGTAGGTAAAGAAAATCGCTAACATGAAAGTGAGCTATTTTAGTTTGATTTATATCTCTCAGAAGCAGAAACTGGCTAAATGTGTTAGCGTAATCGTTAGCATGTCTGCTGGCTTTACTGTAGCTTAGCATAGTTGTGCTGCCCCAGCGTCCGCTCCTCCTCCTCACGCCCTCCATCGATAGGCCCCGCCCCTTTCAAACATGGTCACGCCCACCCGCTACTATTTGCCCTCATTCCTCCATGTTTTTACATGCTTTCTGTTTATATTTATTTACTATTTACTTCCTTTCACGTCCTCATTGTTTTGCTTTCTTTGTCTGGCAGCTGAATGAACCTCTGGTGTCAAACCTCCTCATTTCAAATGTTTTTATCTTCGCCTCCACCACCATTTAAAAATAATATAAAATTACTTATAAAAATATCCTCACACGTAGATCTCAACTGAACTCTGGATCTCACTTCCTCTCACTGTTCTGTAACCTCGCGTGAAGTCTCGTTACATGTCGTCACTCTCAGGCTGCAGGTGCCTCGCGCCGCCCTCCGGCGCCGTCTGAGCGTGCTCAGCGGAGCCGCCTCTCGACCCGTCCCGTGGCGCCGTCGGCCAATCGCCTTCCTCTGCTATGTTCTGTCGGTCGGCGCTCTGCGGCCGTTGGCTAAGCGGGTAAGAGCGGTGGCCTGCTGGCTTCTGATTGGACAAAGGGAAAAGGGGAGGGACAGAAACTACCATATTAGTTTCTTCTTTTCTCTTTTTTATTTGGTTAGTTGTTTTTTGCTGCTTTCTCCTTCCTCCTCCTTTTCATTCTGGTTTTCATCTTTACTTTTGTCTCATTAAAGCGTCAGTTTATTGAACTTATTAACAAAGTTCAAATTAAACTCCTCTGCGCCATATTTCATCTCCAGTGAGGTTTACTGTATCCGAGCAATGATGTCATCCGGCAACTACTCCTCCTCCTTCTGCTGCAGGAGGAGGAGGAGGAACGTGAACAAGCCTCATTAGGGAGGAAAAAGGAGCAAACGCTGTCTTCGTTCGGGTTACGTCATGGGATAAATCCAGTATACAAACACACTCCCCGTCCCGGAACCTCTAAGAGGGACCAGCACCGTGAAACAGAGGGGAGACTAAACAATACTGCTTTTCACAACCCTAACAACACAAACCCTGGAATGAAAACAATACCTTCAACTAAAACTAGAGCCATGGATGAACTTTAGTCAATGCAAAAAGAATTATATTAAACCAAATCACCTTGATCACGACATCACATTGTCCAATGAGCCCTCTAATACGTCACAGTTGGTACAGTCCAATTCCCTTTAGCATTCCCATAAAGCCGATCATGTCCCCCCGCTGGTCCCTTCCCACACTTCTCTACAAAATAAACTTTAACAATTGTGCTATGGTTTTATTAATCGCATTTTAGCCGGAGTTTGTTGACATTTTAATGTTTGTACTGACTCAGTACAATGACAAATAAAGATCTAAAACCAAACCCATATAATAATGTCCTTTTATTTGTTAATCAAAGCAAAGATGAATGTACAAGATTTGTGTGGCTTAAATCCTGGCCGCCATAAGGAGGAGTGGAGAGATTTCTTTCTCCTCTTTTCTCTTACCCCTCAATCTTCCACCTCCTCCTCTTCTTCTCCTCCCATTTCTCCTCCTCCTTCTACACCAGTTGAATTTTCAAAGCCATCCTTCTGGTTGAGATCTTACCTGGAGTTCCCCTCTGGTTCCCCAGGTGGCGCTCTACCGCTCCTTCCCAACGCGCCTCCTCTCTCGGGCCTGGGGTCGCCTCAACGGCGTGGAGCTCCCCACCTGGCTCCGCAAGCCCGTCTACTCGCTCTACATCTGGACCTTCGGGGTGAACATGCAGGTGAGGAAGCTTCGCCTGTCGGACACGTTGATCCAACGCTCGAGACAGAAGAGGACACTCGATGATGATGATGTCATGTCGTTGAGCCTCGTGTCTTATGTCTCTATTTCATCTTCATCCCTCATCTCATCGTGGACGAGTACCAAATGCATCCCTGCTTGAGACGCTTGATCTTAAGGTGCAGTGATGATCCTGCTGCTGCTTCCTCCCGATTGTTCGTCACATGTCTCTCTCGTCCAATAGGAAGCCGCCGTGGAGGATTTAATCCACTACAGGAATCTGGGGGAATTCTTCCGTCGGCGTCTCAAACCGGCCGTCCGTCCCCTGTGCGCCAACTCCTGCCTGGTAAAACCTGTGTGTGTGTGTGTGTGTGTGTGTGTGTATACACACATATATGTGTGTGTGTGACATTCTCCTGTTCTCTAGTGTAATTATCAGATTATTTAGATTGTTGGTCTCTTTTCTCCGTCAGATCTCTCCAGCTGACGGGAAGATCCTCCACTTTGGTCAGGTGAAGAACTCTGAGGTGGAGCAGGTGAAGGGGGTCACCTACAGCCTGGAGAACTTCCTGGGTCCACAGAAGGGGCGGGAAAATGGTAATAAGACAACATGATGATCACGATGACGAGAACAGACAGGGCTGCTGGTGTAAACGTGTCCATCTTGTTGGCCGTGTCTCATTTGGTGGGCTGCATAAGACTCCTCCTCCTTCAGGGACCGCCTCCTGATAACGACCTGTTCCTGTCTTTAGACTCCTCCTCCTTCAGGGACCGCCTCCTGATAACGACCTGTTCCTGTCTTTAGACTCCTCCTCCTTCAGGGACCGCCTCCTGATAACGACCTGTTCCTGTCACTGTCTTTAGACTCCTCCTCCTCCTTCAGGGACCGCCTCCTGATAACGACCTGTTCCTGTCACTGTCTTTAGACTCCTCCTCCTCCTTCAGGGACCGCCTCCTGATAACGACCTGTTCCTGTCACGGTCTTTAGACTCCTCCTCCTCCTTCAGGGACCGCCTCCTGATAACGACCTGTTCCTGTCACTGTCTTTAGACTCCTCCTCCTCCTTCAGGGACCGCCTCCTGATAACGACCTGTTCCTGTCACGGTCTTTAGACTCCTCCTCCTCCTTCAGGGACCGCCTCCTGATAACGACCTGTTCCTGTCACTGTCTTTAGACTCCTCCTCCTCCTTCAGGGACCGCCTCCTGATAACGACCTGTTCCTGTCACGGTCTTTAGACTCCTCCTCCTCCTTCAGGGACCGCCTCCTGATAACGACCTGTTCCTGTCACGGTCTTTAGACTCCTCCTCCTCCTTCAGGGACCGCCTCCTGATAACGACCTGTTCCTGTCACTGTCTTTAGATTCCTCCTCCTCCTTCAGGGACCGCCTCCTGATAACGACCTGTTCCTGTCACTGTCTTTAGATTCCTCCTCCTCCTTCAGGGACCGCCTCCTCTCGTCCCCTGATAACGACCTCTTCCACGTGGTGGTCTACCTGGCCCCAGGTGATTATCACTGCTTCCATTCGCCCACCAACTGGAGGGTGGAGCTACGACGTCACTTCCCAGGTGAGTTGATGTTCCACCTTTAACCCCCCTCTGCATCTGTCTCACCCCCCTCTGCATCTGTCTCACCCCCCTCTGCATCTGTCTCACCCCTCTCTGCATCTGTCTCACCCCCCTCTCCATCTGTCTCACCCCCCTCTCCACCTTTAACCCCCCTCTGCATCTGTCTCACCCCCCTCTCCACCTTTAACCCCCCTCTGCATCTGTCTCACCCCCCTCTCCATCTGTCTCACCCCTCTCTGCATCTGTCTCACCCACCTCTCCATCTGTCTCACCCACCTCTGCATCTGTCTCACCCACCTCTGCATCTGTCTCACCCCTCTCTCCATCTGTCTCACCCACCTCTGCATCTGTCTCACCCACCTCTGCATCTGTCTCACCCCTCTCTGCATCTGACTCACCCCCCTCTGCATCTGTCTCTCCTCGTTAGGCTCGTTACTCTCCGTTAACCCGGGCGTTGCTCGATTGGTCAAAGAGCTCTTCTGCCTTAACGAGCGCGTTGCTCTCACTGGCCAATGGCAGCACGGCTTCTTCTCGTTAACGGCGGTGGGAGCGACGAACGTCGGCTCCATCCGGGTTTACTTCGACCAGGTGAGCAACGTTTACTCTTTAAGTCCATTTCCTATAATGTTTTTGTCTTTATATATTTCTGTTTTAATTCAATTCAAATTTTAGTTTAGTTGTTCTGTGAGTAATATTAATTAATAACATTTTAATAATTAATAACTGTTGCGTCCTCAGGAGCTTCAGACCAACATTCCCCGCTACAGTAAAGGCTCCTTCCACGACCGCAGTTACGTTGCCGCCGACAACCTCCTGTCAAAGGTGGGGGGCAAAGGGGGAGTGGCCTCCGGGGAAGGAGATGGCGTGGTCCTACAGAAGGGCGCGGCGGTGGGCGAGTTTAACCTCGGCTCCACCATCGTCCTGCTGTTTGAAGCTCCGAAAGACTTCAGCTTCAACCTGCAGGCAGGGCAGCGGATCAGAGTGGGGGAGGGGCTCGGCAGCCTCTGATTGGGGGAGGGGCTCGGCAGCCTCTGATTGGGGGAGGGGCTCGGTAGCCTCTGATTGGCCAAGGGGCTCGGCAGCCTCTGATTGGGGGAGGGGCTCGGCAGCCTCTGAATCGGGGGAGGGGCTCAGCAGCCTCTGATTGGCCGAGCCGGGCACCTGATGAAGATGATGAAGACCAGCCTGCGTCTGGTGGAAGACAAGAGTCTACTGCATTGTGGGAGATCAGTATCAAAACAATACCTGTGGAGGAGATGAAGAGCACTACAACTCCCAGAATGCCTTGCGCCGCATGGAGGTGGAGTTGAATGCCAAAGCTTTTTCTGTTGTGTCCGTGTCGCTCTTCCAGGAACTGAACCAACCAACAAATGTACTCAAACATTCACATCACATTTAACAAACTAATTATGACGTCAAACATTCTGTTTAAGTTCCTCCGTCCTCTGACAGTTTGAATGTGAGAAGCTTTATTCTTTTATCTTGGTTCAAAAGTCATTTTCAACCTGTTGGGTTTCAAAAATGTTCATTTTCTAAACCCAACCGGATGCCTGTGATCGGCCAGAGATAATGTTGATTAATTAACCTCAATCCTATACTTTTTGTAAAATGTTATGAATAAATATTTCTTTCTCAGCAGTGTTCCCTTTATTCCACCTCGAATGCAATTTATATTATAAATTAGTAGTTTTTATTTATTG
Source organism: Gasterosteus aculeatus (assembly GCF_964276395.1). NCBI lineage: Eukaryota > Metazoa > Chordata > Actinopteri > Perciformes > Gasterosteidae > Gasterosteus > Gasterosteus aculeatus. The sequence goes on along the minus strand of NC_135702.1, from coordinate 461,350 downwards.
TGTGTATTTTACACACAACATTATACAATATAAATATCTTATATATTAACACGTTACATGTTCATTTAAATAAATAGCTTTCACAAAGAAAGATGTGTTAAAGTCAGCACACTCATTGGTCAGTCTTAGCCCCGCCCCGGGCAGCAGAACAAGCAGCACAGCCAATAGGAGGGGGGCGGGCAGCAGCTTCCATAGCGGTGGAAGCGCGGCTCGGCCAGACCGCCGTGCGACCAGCCGTCGTCCGCCACCTCCTTCCCCAACCACGACTTCCTGTCCTGGGCCGCGTCCCCTGCCAGCGGCCCCCCACCGCGGCCAGAGGCGCCGGTCTGCTGGGCCTTCACTCCCAGGAAGGAGGCCAGGTCCAGGTCCAGACCCGCCGCTCCTCCTCTGGGCCGAGGCGTGTTCTGTCGGCACTGAGGACACGGGATCCACACCTAGAGGGGTTGTGGGGGCGTTCACGTTACGTCCCAAAGAATTATGGGAGTTGTAGTGACTAAATGTTTAGAACAGATTATTTTACTTAAAGCACATTTATCTTTATGCAAACTCCAGGGTTAAAATGTCTCAAGTCTTAATTTACACTTCATCTGCTTTCATCACTCACTCGTCATACGTCACTTCATTACTATTGTAAACATGCCGTTTCCTTCATTAGTTCATAACTCCTTTCAACGCTTGGCGGTCCGATGACCGTGTCTGGATGACGAGCGTCGATGACGTCACTGCTCACCTGTTCGTTGATGACCGTGTCCAGCCTCTTCAGACAGGCCTGGCAGAAGGCGTGGCCACAGTGAAGTCGCCGCGGCAGCCGCGTTGCCACATCGTAGATGCCGAAGCACACGATGCACACCAGGTCCTGCCTCCTCGGTGTCGTCATCGTCTCCACGGCAACGGAGGACAGAGGAGGAGGAGGAAATGGCCCACGGTTCCCTTCCTCCTCTTCTTCCCTTTCTTCTTCTTTTCTGGTGTCCGACATTTTGTTCTAATAGATAAACATGTTTTAATCAAGGGAAGAATATTTTAGATGCTATTTGTAATATAATAAATATAATACAGTGTAATATCACTCGGCCAACAAATAGCTAATGCTAACATTAGCTAGCGTTACTCAACCGTAACAACTTTCAAAACAAAGCGTTTCTTTTCATGCAGTGTTTTTTCCAATGAAAATCCAAAATTCTAACTATTAGTGTATCTCTGTTAAAGAGGAAACGCGGGTATTGATTACATGGCGGCATTAGCTCGTGAGCTAGCTGCATACCAACGCTAAGGTTAAATGTTAGTCCTTGATTTGACCAAATAGCACAAAAAACAGTTACTGTACCCACTTGGATTCTTCTCTCTTTGTTTATTTATCAAATATGAACCCTTCAGAGACTCAAACGCAATAAAATATATAGTGTGTTTAATGTGAACATCATCAATAATAATCTATCAAATTGTACTTTCTTGTTTCTTGTTCTTCTGAGTTTGTGTCCTTGTGGTTGAAATGTTATTATTGTAAGTCGCTTTGGATAAAAGCGTCAGATAAATGACATGTGATGTAATAAAGAAATCTCCATCTAAAGTCATGTGAGTTATTTATTGATTACTAATATTTAATAAAGACTCACTTCCTGTTTGTGCTGGTAGAATCACATGTTAGCATGCTGTGCTGTGATTGGACGATATTATAAAGGAAACAGGAACTTACCTGAATTTTCTTCTTTTTTCTTCTCATCACATCTTCTTGTTTCCCGTCGACTCATTTAGTTTCATTTCTGCGTCTCTCCGTCTTTTATTCCAGTTTGCTTGGTTTTCTTTATTTTGGATTCTCGTTGTCACTCTTTCATTTTGTCCACTCTTTGTTTTCGCTTTTGTTGATCTTTGTTCTTTCTTGTTATATTCTCTTCTCTCTTCTTCTTCTCTGTTTTTCGTGCTCCTTCTTCTTCTTTGTGCCTCCGAGAGAGAGAGAGAGAGAGAGAGAGACAGAGACAGAGAGAGAGAGAGAGAGAGAGACAGAGAGAGAGAGAGACAGAGTCCCTTCATCAATAATTCAGCGTTGTTCAGCCGACACTGAATGTCACTTATTATTTATATATTAAAAAGGTAACTTTATTTGTTTTATTATACAAACCATAAAATGTGTCAGTCATGATTCATCTTATCTTTCTAATACTAAATATGTATTTAAAAGAATCTAAATCAATTTTAACAATTAAAAAAAACTCACTTTATGATTCACAAAAACAAGACATACAACAAAACCCCAAGTAGGAAAAATGTCCTTTAAATGTATGAATGTCATCCTCCAGCTAATATATAAATCTACAACTGATCAATTTTAACATCACACATTCAACGTGTAAGTAGTACTCACAGTATTCAGTACTTCAGTATTTCGTTCAAAGTTGAACTGAGCAATAAACTGTAACCCGATCAGCCAATAGAAAGTGATGCTGCGCTCTTGTCTTTATTGGCCTATCAGATTACAGCTCAGTGCGGTGAACTCAGGTCGCCCAGCAACACAGACACACAGGGAGAAACAAACAGAACTAGAAAATGCAGCTAAAAGTGAAAAGCTGAAATTAATTCATAAAAATTGCTGGAAATATAGACATGAACGGTTCATTAAATTAACTCTCCAAATGAGTCAATAAAAAGGATAAAGAGATTAAATACTGTTCACTTAATGTCTCTAGCAAACAAAACCAACAAAGAAAATAGACCATATGGGACTAACTTGTGACATTCGGGAGGTCGGTGTAAAGGTGATAACCATAAAGTAAAAAGAATAACACATCAAAGAAATACAAATTCAAATCACAGCAAATGACACGTGCGAGATGGCTGCTCCATCCCCGCGTCACCCCCTTCACACAGCAGGAAGAGCCACAAGCAAAGGTCCAATGCAATTGGTTTATTAAAATGCCTTAAACAGGGGAAAGACACTGGTTGTCCCAATGCCTGTTTAAAACAAAAGAAACATTTATATTTGAAAGAAAACGTTACCAAACATTTCACGTTGCATGCATTGAGAGAGCCAACTAGAACAGGTGATTATCTATTAAAGTTATTAGCTAAAAGATATTCAGTGTTAAAATCCTGTTATCAGGTTCTGAAATGTCCTCTGTAACATCAGCTGTAGCTGAAAGATTGGCAAGGAGAAGCATTTAAAAGTTGAAGTTTTAAGAGGATTTGAAAATAAACTCGAAAAAAATTGAATTTGTTTTATATTAATTCAGGAATAGGGCAGCATTCAAACAATAAATATTATTACTAATTAATGTTTGATATGACAAATCATTTTTAATTTGAAAAATAAGATATGAAACTCTGCTTTTCATTGATTTCCACGTTTTTTTCATCTTGATTAACCTTAAAATCTGCTGCTTCATGTTTTAAATCTTTCTCTCCAGCCGATTCGATTTACGGCCCTCTGATTGGTGATCATGGTTCAGCCAATCACAACGGCAGCAACAAGAGGCCAATCAAAAACATTCACTGCTTTATTTCATATACATCTTTAGATTGCACAAATATCTTTTATACTATACAATTATACTTTAAAATCTCCTTCATACTAAAATGTTCAACATGATTATGCTGAATAAAGACTTCTGAAATCTAAATAATTTCCTCTGAAGATGGAAAATGAATAAAGATTACAATAAAACATTACAAGTTGTCATTGAGTTCATTCTTGTGATCATTAGATTCATATTAATGACATCATTAAACTTTAAGGATTGATACACGGTTTACAAATGTTATCATTTTTAGATTAGAAAAGATCAGATTAAATTTCCCCAATAAAGAATATTGACTTAAAAGTAATAAACAAAAAATAAAAATGCCAACTTGCTGCCCAGCATTCTCGTGTATGTTGGCTAATTAAACAGCAATAATTAATAAATAAGGTTATTCTTTTCCTGGAAGAAAAAAAAATTCACAAAAGCTTTTATTATTTAATAATCTATTTTCTGCCAACAACCTTTCATTACTACGATGATATTATTGCGACGAGGAGTCAAGGAGGAGCGCAGGGTGAGGAAGCACAGGCGTCCTGTGTAAACATGGCGTGAAGAGAGTCAACAGGAACGGTCGCCGTGGAAACAGGGACTACTGGTTTGCGTTGCCTCCTCGTCTTCTTCTTCACATCCTCGCTGCAAGGAGCTAGGACGCGAGGAGACACGTTAGCATAATGAAAGCAGCGTTTTGGTCTTCGGAAATGAAGCCAATCCCAATCCTCCTGCCGCTGTGACATCACTTCCTCCTCCTGCAGCGGTAGCAACAGGCGGGGCACCTCCCCCGCCCCTCGTCCTCCCCGCCGGCCTCCTTTACCACGTACGGGGCGGGGGAGGAGTTTGACGCGCTGTATGGGTTACTGTCGTTGCTGCTAAGAGCCCCCGGATTGGCTATCACCGTGGAGACGTCATCAGAGAGGCGGAGTTTAGCCCGGGGGATGGTCACCTGACCATACGGGTTGTCGGGGGAGACGCTGATGTTAGATGACATCGTGATGAGTCACGGGAGGGCGGGGCAAAGGAGGACCAATCAACCACTAAGCAAGCCGTCCAATCGGGCGAGATAATTCTAATAAGGAGAGAGACAATGAATTACGATGCTTCAGCCACATGGTGAAATATAAACAAATAACTCACTTCACATTCATTTATTTCACTTTAATGTACTTAAGTAAATTTTTTAGACCTTATTTCACATTAGTGAACTTTTTCACTTTACACCCGTTTAATAAAAGAGTTAATATTACTTTGTATTTGTATGGAGAACAACTGTAAACTCAGCTCTACTTCCTGTGTCTGTGAACTTCTCCCTACATTTAGTCAACTCGTTTACACTTTTATTGTGAAAATATAAATGCTAATCTCAACGATGCTAACGTGCTAACAATGCTACACAGGCTGGCGTCTGACTCCGTAAGAAGAGTCCGTGAACATTCTGCTGGCTGCTCGATGTATAAATGAGTAACTGCTCAGTGAGTACTGCTCAGTGAGTACTAAAGTTACTGAAGTAAACTTCTGAGGATTATCAGGTACTTGTACCTGAACAGCTCTTCTTCCTCTTCTTCTTCCTCTTCTTCGGTCTTTAGAGGAAACACCAACTTCTTCTTCTCCTCTTTTATCCTGTTTTCTCTTCTTCTTCTTCTTCTCCTGACGAGGTGAAATAAGCAGCTGAGGTGTAAATCTGTCTCCCTCTCTCTCTTTTCTGTCCCGCGCCTCGCCCTAACCTGTCCTACCTGCCGACACCCCCTCCCCCTCCACGCGCACACACGCACTATAGTTCATTCTTTGTTTGTATTGTGCAACTATTTACATCTTCTGTTGTTGCAGAACAATTACTGGAAATATTCAAAGAAGTTTTATTTGGTCACATATTTATGTTTCTTTGTGTTTAGAATAAAACACTTTTCTAATTGATTTTGATGTTGAATTTGTTTTCCCTTAATTATTTTATGATATTTTCCGCGTCACTTTCGGGAGCTGATTAGTCTGAAGAGTTTGAGGAAACGTTTAAATAAATCCAAGGCATGTTCGGTAAGAAGTGCTGTCAGCAGTCCGTCATCAACCGGTTAGACAGAAACTCTCCTTTCATTCTTCTGGCACCGAGACCCGCCTACTCCCTGCTCTGTGTCATCCAGGTGGTTTGTTTCACAGAAACACCTGAAGAGCCGTGGTTGGAATATTGTTGGCAGTGATAGGATGAACCATCTCTCAATCAACCTCTCATGGAAGCCTGTCATGAGAAGAGAACTGAGAGAACTGATGCTAATGTAGCATCTAAGCTCACCTCTTCAGGGGGACACGGTTGCATCTCAACATCGTTATGGCGAACACGAACGTATAAGCCACGCCCCCGGCTGCTAGTTGCTCCTCACAGGAAAGCTGATAAGACAAGTGAAGTCACGTGGTGTTTCTCCATAGCCCCGCCCCCTTTGAGAGAGTCTCATTGACCCCAATGGAATCAGGGAACATGACCACTAGTGATGGGAAGTTCGGAAGTGAACAAATCGAATCATTCGATCATTTCGTCGAGGTCAGCTACCTACGTTGTGGAATGTTGCTACCTAAAATATGTGAAGCTAAGTAGCTAATGTTAGCAACACTCTTTCTATGAGGCGTGGACTTGATGTCACTAATTGGATTTTGGCCACTTAGAGCCTCAAGTTTACTGATTCCGCCATCACCATGTGGTTGTTTTTTTACGTCCAGTGAACAGGAAGTTACCATTTATGAACTGAGGAAGATGTAGAGACGCTGCATATACGCCTCCACTAGGCCATGGAACCAAACACAGTTTTCATTTGAAAAACTAATGTGTTTTGGCCTTAATCATTGAAAAATACAACATGTATTGAAAATAAAAATAAGTGGACGAAAAGTATTTTTGCCCCGTCCCCTTACGCCACATCAGGGTCAAAAGTCTGAATGTGAAAAAAAAACTGATACGAAAGTGAAAGAAATATCTGAAACTTGAAAATATAACATTAAACAAGATTTGAATCTGAAAATATAAAATCTCCAACCGAAAAATATAAAACAGCTAATATGAAAACAATATATTTTATTCAAAAGAATTATACAACTCAGTCAACAATATATTTAACCCAAAAATACTTTTCGTCCACTTATTTTTATTTTCAATACATTTTCAATACTTCTATGGGACCAGAGGAGTCGCCCCCTGCTGGTCGCTACAGAGAATGCAGCTTTAACTCATGAAGCTCTGACTTCACTTTACCTGGTTGAATCTACATTAGGTCACATGGGGGAAATGTTTTAGAGGGAAGTTATGATTTTGATATGATAACATGCCTGTTTTTAAAAAGAAAAAATGGAATGAATGACTATGAATTCATAGAAGCACTGATGGGAAGCTACTGGTTGTTTTAATAAATATAGAATAACAGAGCCCCCCCGCCCCCGTTGTCCGTTTCCTCCGGAAGCCCCTCCCTGTTAGCCCCCTTAGCTGTAGCCGGACTCCAGGAGGAACAAACGAGGAGTAAAACACGGAGAAGCGGAGGAATGCGCCGGTAGGACGGCAGAGAAGCGGTGACCGGACAGCGAGTCAGCCGCCGAACACACCGCGTCACCGGAGCCTGTGCGGCCGGAAGCGTAGAAGAAGAAGGAGAGAAAACAGCGAGCGCTCCTCCGCCTGCTCCCGTCACCTTGTTCTATATTTACCGGGGCAACGCGCGCACCTACACGGACTCAAACACCGTGAGTTCGCCCGTGTCCGCTCGTTTACGTGTTTGTTTTTGGAGGTTGACGGTCCGTTAGCTTCAGTGTTCCAATGGAAACTTCAGAGTTAGCATGCTAGCTTCAGTTTCCCATTGGTTCCTGCGAGGAGGAGCAGCGGCTAGCGTTAGCTTAGCTTCGGGCTCTCACCAGGCTCTGATGGAATTTAAAGATTTTAAGAAGTTGACCAAATTTAAAAGCGGTTTGATGTGGTTTAGAGTTAAAGGGGCTTTCAAGAAAAGTGAGGGAATACGTTTGAGAAGAGTTGTGGAAGTTTTGGAGTAAAAGTGAAGGATGTTTTCAGAGTGACAGGAGACTTTCATCGGATCAGATTTTCTAACATTTCCAAACATGGAGGATATTTAAAGGGATGAAACGATCTAAGAAATGATGTTATGCTCAATGAACGTGTCTGTTTAGGACGTTAATGGGTTTGAAGTGTTTACGGTTTGGAGATCATTCTGAGAGTTTCTTTGGAACAAACGTGTGACATTTGTCGACGCTGAGCCTGAAAGTACTACACAATACTTCTTTAGAGTATCATCAACTACAGGTGTATGTACATGTATATACTAATAATCTCTCTCTCTCTCTCTCTCTCAGACAACCATGCAATCAATACCTGTTCGCCATTAGAAAGAGTGTGTGTGTGTGTGTGTGTGTGTGTGTGTGTGTGTGTGTGTGTGTGTGTGTGTGTGTGTTTGATCAGAGATGGGGTTCGGTCGGGATCTGAGGAATTCCCACGAGGGATTATTGAAGCTGCAAGACTGGGAGTTAAAGGTACTCTATCTATACTTTGTGTACTACCTGTCCAGGTACTGTGTGTACTACCTGTCCATGTACTGTGTGTGTACTACCTGCTCAGGTACACTGTGTGTGTGTGTGTACTACCTGCTCAGGTACACTGTGTGTGTGTGTGTGTGTGTACTACCTGCTCAGGTACACTGTGTGTGTGTGTGTGTGTGTACTACCCGCTCAGGTACACTGTGTGTGTGTGTGTGTGTGTACTACCTGTTCAGGTACTGTGTGTGTGTACTACCTGCTCAGGTACAGTGTGTGTGTACTACCTGCTCAGGTACAGTGTGTGTGTACTACCTGCTCAGGTACAGTGTGTGTGTACTACCTGCTCAGGTACAGTGTGTGTGTACTACCTGCTCAGGTACAGTGTGTGTGTACTACCTGCTCAGGTACAGTGTGTGTGTGTGTACTACCTGCTCGGGTACAGTGTGTGTGTACTGCCTGCTCAGGTACAGTGTGTGTGTACTACCTGCTCAGGTACAGTGTGTGTGTACTAGCTGCTCAGGTACAGTGTGTGTGTACTACCTGCTCGGGTACAGTGTGTGTGTACTACCTGCTCAGGTACTGGGTCAGGTGTCTAACTCGGTCCCTGTGTGTCTGTAGCTGCTGGAGACGGTGAAGCGCTTCATGACGCTGCGAGTGAAGAGCGACAAAGAATACGCGACTCTGCTGCTCAGCATGACTCAGCAGACAGAGAAACCGGAAGCCGCCGACTACGTCAGCACCGTGAGCAAGGTGGGGGTCGCCTGCCTGCCTGTCTGTCTGCCTGTCTGTCTGTCCACCTGTCTGTCTCTCTCAGCCCTGTCTGTCTCTCCCCCACAGTCCTGGTCCCAGGTGGTCCGACAGACCGAGGCTCTGGGACGCGTCATGAGGACTCACGCTGATGATCTGAACTCGGGTCCTCTTCACCGATTGGCCACGTTGATCCGAGACAAGCAGCAGGTGAAGAAGAGCTACCAGAGTCTTCATCAGCAGCTGGAGAGCCACACCCACAAGGTGCGTGTTCCTGTGTGTGTGTGTGTGTGTGTCCCTGTTTGTGTGTGTGTTCGTGTGTCAGTTCGTCCTGATGCTGGCGTTGTGTTGTTGCTAGGTAACGAGGACTGACCTCGACAAGCTGAAGGCGGCGTATCGTCAGCTGAGCCGCGACGCCAACAGCGCCAAAGAGAAGTACCGAGAGGCGCTGATGAAAGGTTTCATTTCAACATTTCATTCCTTTAAAAGCTGTTATAAACATTACGTTGTGCTCTCCTCAGTGAAACTATGACATCATGTCACAGTCATGTGACCCTAAATCATTACATGACATCACATGTCATTTATCTGACGCTTTTATCCAGCGACTTACAATAAGAACATTTCAACCACAAGGAAACAAACTCAGAAGAACAAGGAACAAGAAAGTGCAATTTCATCAACTTGCTGTAGATAAGAACCATTATAAGTCCAATGTAAGTGCTGCAGGTAGTTAGTGTGTTAGTGGAGGTAGAGTCTGAAGAGGTGTGTCTTTAGTCTGAAGATGTGAAGGCTCTCTGTGGTCCTGATGTCTTCAGAGACCTCCTTCCACCATTTAGGAGCAGGACAGCAAAGAGTGGAGATCTAGTCGAGTGTTTTGCTCTCAGTGAGGAGGAACAAGCAGTTTATCACATGCAGAGCGGAGAGGTCAGAGGTCGGGATGTCGGGTTGGACCAGGTCCTGGATGTAAGCTGGACCCCATCCATTCACAGCATGGTACGTGAGCACCATGTTTAGAACTGGATGAGCCACCGGTACCAGTGAAGAGAGCGGAGGAGTGGAGGAGTGAGGGAGAACTTAGGAAGGTTAAAGACCAGTGGAGCTGCTGCATTCTGGATGAGCTGCAGAGGTGGAATGGTGGTAGCAGGAGACCTGCAGGAGGGAGTTACAGTAGTCCAGGAGGGAGACGACCAGAGCCTGAATCAGTACCTTCTGAGTGAGAAGAGGACGTGTTCTCCTGATGTTGTAGAGCGAGTATCTACAGGATGGTGTTGTCAGTGATGTTGGAGTCAGGGAGAGTCGGCTGTCGACGTCATGCCGAGGTTCCTGCAGTCAAAGTGGACGTTAACACGGAGTCTCAAAGTTGACAGGTCCTGTGAAGGAGAATCTTCTCACATAAGGAGAAGTAGTTCCGTCTGTCGGGGTCGATTTTCAGATGGTGGGCGGATCCACTGAGAGATGTCAGTCAGACAGGCAGAGATCCGAGTGAGGGAAGGAGAGAATTAGTTGGGTGTCATCAGCATCGCTGTGGTAGGAGAAGCCATGTGAGCGAATGACAGCGCAGAGAGAGTTGGTGTAGAGCGAGAAGAGGAGGGGACCCAGGACGGAACCCTGAGGAACACCAGTAGTAAGAGGACAAGGTTCCGACACAGATCCTCGCCAGGCCACGAGAGAAGGGAGAGAGCAGAGCCTGAGACACCAAGTTCCTGAAGGGAGAAGACAAGGATCTGGTGGTTGACTGTGTCAAATGCAGCAGAGACGTCCAGAAGGATGAGGACAGAGGACAGAGAGCGGCTCTCGCAGTGTGGAGCTGCTCTGAGACAGCGAGGAGAGCAGTCTCTGTGGAACGGCCTTGAAGCCTGACTGGTGGGAGTCAAGGAGGTTGTTATGGTGGAGATAGGAGGAGAGTTGATTAAAGATCACACGTTCGTTGGACAGAAAGGGAAGAAGAGAGACGGTCTGTAGTTGTTTTCTTCAGAAGGGTTGAGGGTGGGTTTCTTCAGGAGAGGGTTGACTCTTGCCTCCTTCAGAGAAAACAGCCAGATAACAGAGCGTTGTTGATGAGACAGGTGAGGAACGGAGGAAGGTCAGGAGCGATAGATTGTAGAAGATGGAATGGGGTCAAGAGGTCAAACCGAGTTTGGTTAGGAGACAGGGGGGTGAATGAGGGCGATAGAGGTGAAGCCAGTGGGACGCAAGAAGTAGGAGGTGGGTTTGAGAAGGAGGAGCGTCAGATGTCCACCTGACAGTTACGCATGTTTTATAAAGACTGGGTGTTTTACAAATTATATTTAATATGAACTATTATTATTAGACCACCATTACGTCCCTCGCGCGCCCCCCAGGAGAGCCCGCACCACACTTTGGGAATTTTTGCTCCAAAGAATTGCTGACAGCCTATCGTCCAATCACAGGACGGGAGGCGGAGCGCGCCCGCGAGCGCTACGACAAAGCAACGGCGAAGCTCCACAACCTCCACAACCAGTACGTGCTGGCGGTGTGCGGCGCCCGCACGCAGCAGGAGGAGCACCGGCGCCACGCCGCCCCGGCGCTGCTGGACGCCCTGCAGAGGATGCAGGAGGACATGACGCTCGCGCTGTGAGTCACGTGACCTTGTGCCACGCCGTGAGGTGTGAGGAGCGTGTGTGACGTGTGCGTGTGTGTGTGCGCGCAGTAAGAGCATCCTGGAGGAGTACTGTGAGATCAGCAGCCTGCTGACAGAGGAGATCGTCAAGGCGCACCAGGAGATCTCGGCGGCGGTGGAGCAGATCGACCCGTTGGCCGAGTACCAGCACTTCATCGATGCCTACCGGTCAGAGGGGGGCCGCGGTCGCCATAGTAACCGGGTCTGTGCGTTTGCTGCCGTGGTAACGGTGTCTCCCCCCTCAGGTCTCCGGAGACTCAGGAGGCGAGCGTGGAGTTTGACGCCTCTCTATTGGACGAGACGGACAACCTGCCGGCCAATGAGATCCTCTGGAACACGCTGACAGCCGACAGCCTGCAGGCCATGTGAGCTCCTTTAAAATAAAAGACTCAACACTAGGGTTGCAAAATATAAAGAAATTGGAAACTTTCCGTGGAAACTAAAGGGAATAAACTGGAAATCTCGTCATATGTGACATAAGCAGACGTGCCACATTTCTAATAAAAATATAAAAAATTAGTTAACGTCAAGTAATTAACTAAATATGTTGAATAACCGTGTATTCGCTATGGTGACCCAGGGCTCCAGCGGAGGCCTGCAGTCTTCTTCTCAACTACATTTAAGTGCTTTTGCACACAAACACGTAACTTCCCATGGAAGGTTTTAGTGAAATTTACCGCCCCTTTGCAGCCCGACATTGTGACGTGTTCCAACCCGTCGGTGCTGATGGTCCAGAGTTACTGGTGCTCAGCTGGTCTGTCTGTCCACCCACCATCACCGCTCGAGCACAAGCCGCCACCCGACTATACACATATCCCAGTATGCTAAACAAAAACATTTTAATGCTAAACCAAAGAGGAAATACTGTATTCTACATTCAATTAGCTGCATGTTAATTCAAACCAACCATAAACCTTAAGGACACAAGGTAACGCAACATACACAACAATGCAGTACACAGACATGAAATAAAAAAGTCCAACTGCTGAGAAGAATGAATTGTGGGAGAAGTGTTCTTCTTGAGAAGGTCTCAGTGTCCAGTGAGTTCCCCTGGTTTGGAAATAGAAGTGCATGTTTATACACCGAATTACGTACTCAGAAGGTTATTCCATTTAATTATCCTAAAAACCCAGACATCGAGCCTCTCGTTTCGATCACCTCCACCTCCCTGTCCCCGCAGGTTGTCCTCGGCGTCGGAGGAGCTGTCCCTCACTCAGCAGAACCTGAGTACCAAGGAGGCGATGGCCGACGAGCTCGACTCAAAAATCCAGACGAGTCAGCAGAGCGCGGAGAGGAAGAGCGAGTGAGTTAGAGGAGGAGCCCGTCTGTCTGCACCTGTCTCTCTCTCTAACCGTCTGTCTCTCCCCTCAGCTGTGTCCTGCTGCTCAGTCAGAAACTCTCTGTCCTCGAGCTTCATCACGCCGTCCAATCACTACGCGGCTCAGAGGCCCGCCTCGCCTCCCAGAAGGCCTTGCTGGACGCCAAGATGGCCGCCGCCGCCACCTCCCCGCCCCCGCCGCCTCCTCCCCCCGCACTGCCGTACGAGGACGACGCCCGCTCAGTCGGATCCACCGTAAATATTCACCGTTGGGTTGTTGTCTGATTGAGAGCTTCACCTCCTCTAATTCAGTAGGATCATTGACGATGACGTCACTGACGTGTCTGATCTCTCATCATGTGGTGGTCGTGACACCTAATTGCTCCCCAGGCAAAAAAAGTGAAAAAGCCTTGAGTTTAAAGTGTAATGTAAGTCGCTTTGGATAAAAGCGTCTGCTAAATGACCTGTAATAATAATAATAATAATCATGTGACATCGTGGACAGCCTATCAGTGTTCGTCCTAACAGGAGGGGAGCTAGCGTCAGCAGCTAACAGCCAACCGACGGCGGTCCACTTCAGATACCATAGCTCAGTTAACACGAGACCCGTATGACGTCGCTGTGATGCGTTCACTTGTGATGTGAGTTTTGCGGGATGAGCACTTAATACAATACAGATCAACACTAAACATCATGTTTGTGTTTCCAGGACAAAACCAAGGAGAAGAGCTCTCGGTTCGACACTCTGCGTCACTCTCTGGCCGGAATGATTCGTTCGCCTAAAGTCCTGTTGAGCTCCTCCTCCTCGGTGAGCTCATCACGTCATCAGCAGTTATAAGGAATCTGACTTTGTTTTATTTTCTCTCTGAAAGACCTGGAATGACCAACTTTTAAGATGCTTGTTTCCTCGATGCATCGCTGCTACACTAAGCTAACATTGTAGCGCCCAAATTTGTCGATAGAGATCATTTGAAGTGATGCCTCCGCTCCTCCCAGCAGCAGTTCTTTGATGTGATCCCCACGTCGGAGCGCCCCCTGGCGGAGCAGGAGTGGTACCACGGCGCCATCCCCCGCACCGAGGCCCAGGAGTTGCTACGGCAACAGGGAGACTTCCTGGTGAGGGAGAGTCACGGTAAACCGGGCGAGTACGTCCTGTCGGTGTTTTCTGACGAGCAGAGGCGACACTTCATCATCCAGTACGCCGACGTAAGTACAAACACACGTCAGGACGTAAACAGACTGAACACGGACACACATTAACACCCTCCCTCTGTCTCTCTGTCTGTCTCTGTCTGTCTCTCTGTCTGTCTCTGTCTGTCTCTCTGGTAGACTCAGTACCGTTTCGAGGGCACCGGTTTCTCTACGATTCCTCAGCTCATCGAGCATCACTTCTCCACCAAACAGGTCATCACCAAGAAGTCCGGAGTTGTGCTGCTCAACCCCGTCGTCAAGGCAACCGCTTCTTTCTACATATGTACACACTTTGCTTCACAATACTGAGGGTTACACTTGTTACACTGTATGGATACTTATATATTAATGAACAAGTACAACACAGGATACATCTCTTCATATATCTAAAAATGAATTCAACTCACTGAGCTAAAAAAATGAATATAAATATTCTGTAGTATCAGTACTGGAGACTAGTATTAATACCAGAAACACTAGTATGATGAACTAAAACCGATTATGTGTCAGCTCAGTAGAAATGTAATTATTTGGGTTTATTGACGACAAAACGTGAATAATTACACAAAGTAAGATGTGAGCATCAAAGCATAGCACATGTACAAAGTCACTTTTGCTACTAAATACAGACGTTTCCCTTAAATACATGTGTACATTCCTTTTTTTGTGTGTACTTACATGTGTACTTGGTTATTTCTGTCTGCAGGATAAGAAATGGATCCTGAACCACGAGGACGTGGCGCTGGGGGAGCTGCTGGGGAAGGTGACCTCACTTCCTGTTTCCTGTCTCCCAATCCACTTGGCTACAGTTCTGTGGTGTTTTTCCCTTCGTAACCTTTTGCTCTCGCTGCTTTTCCCATCATGCACTGCTGACTGCCGGTTGCCAGGGTAACTTTGGCGAGGTGTTCATAGGAACGTTGCAGCGCGACAAAACGCCGGTGGCTGTGAAGACGTGTAAAGAAGATTTACCTCCAGAGCTGAAGATCAGGTTCCTGTCGGAGGCCAGGTGGGCATATCAATACATCAATCAATACTATCGGTACATTGATCATCAATCAATACTATTGGTACATTGATCATCAATCAATACTATCGGTACATTGATCATCAATCAATACTATTGGTATATTGATCATCAATCAATACTATTGGTATATTGATCATCAATCAATACTATTGGTACATTGATCATCAATCAATACATTGATCAATACTATTGGTATATTGATCATCAATCAATACTATCGGTACATTGATCATCAATCAATACTATCGGTACATTGATCATCAATCAATACATTGATCAATACTATTGGTATATTGATCATCAATCAATACTATCGGTACATTGATCATCAATCAATACTATTGGTACATTGATCATCAATCAATACATTGATCAATACTATTGGTATATTGATCATCAATCAATACTATCGGTACATTGATCATCAATCAATACTATCGGTACATTGATCATCAATCAATACATCAATCAATACTATCGGTATATTGATCATCAATCAATACTATCGGTACATTGATCATCAATCAATACATCAATCAATACTATCGGTATATTGATCATCAATCAATACTATCGGTATATTGATCATCAATCAATACGATCGGTACATTGGTCATCGATCAATACGATCGGTACATTGGTCATCGATCAATACGATCGGTACATTGGTCATCGATCAATACGATCGGTACATTGGTCATCAATCAATACGATCGGTACATTGATCATCAATCGGTACATCGATCAATACTATCGGCATATTGATCATCAATCAATACTATCGGTACATTGATCATCAATCAATACTATCGGTACATTGATCATCAATCAATACTATCGGTACATTGATCATCAATCAATACTATCGGTACATTGATCATCAATCAATACTATCGGTACATTGATCATCAATCAATACTATCGGTACATTGATCATCAATCAATACATTAATCAATACTATCGGTACATTGATCATCGATCAATACTATCGGTACATTGATCATCAATCGGTACATTACATTACAGGTCATTTAGCTGACGCTTTTATTAAAGCGACTTACATCACACTTTAAACTCACGGCTTTTTCACATTTTTGCCCGGGGAGCAATTAGGGGTCAGGTGTCTTGCTCAGGGACACTTTGACATGGAACATGGGGCAGCCTGGAATCGAACCAACAACCTTGTGCTTCCCAGCACACCTTCTCTAACCCCTGCGATCATCAATCATCGATCGGTACATCGATCATCAATCAATGCCGTTGCGGTATTGATTGATGCATTAAGCTGGTGCAGTTTCCCCTCTGAAGGGAACTGAGACTCTGAGCTGCTACTTAGTATTTTAATTGAAATGAACAAAGGCCCCATGTGATGTTTCACACGCATAATGAATCGGTTACTTTAACAAACACTCGCTGTGCCTCCGAGCTCAACCGTCACGCTTAACGACCCGACCACACGCCACCACAGCGCTCGCCCACGTCCCAATAAGTGACCTCTGACCCCCAGGGGCCTCGCTCGCATGTCGCGCGCCGTTGAACGCTTTCTACCAGCTGGATCTCGTCTGTCAGCTGTTGCTTCTTTCTTCCTTTGCGTGTCCGTCATCTTCCCGTAAATAGCTCTGCCCCCTTTCCTCTCTTCACATCCTATGAGAACCCATCAGTACTCAATATATCATCAATCAATACATAGAAGTAGATCTATGGGGTCGTCGTGGCGCATATATATTATATATTATAGATATGCTGTGATTGGTCGGTGATGTCTCCCGCTCTGTGATTGGCTGCAGGATCCTGAAGCAGTACGACCACCCGAACATCGTGAAGCTGATTGGCGTTTGCACGCAGAGACAGCCGATCTACATCGTCATGGAGCTGGTTCCCGGTGGGCGGAGCTTAGTGACGCTTCGGTGCCTTTCTGTTTTTCCCCCAGAGTGTTTTTATTGGTCGGTTTTAACGGCGTGACTTTCCCCCAGGTGGAGACTTCCTGTCCTTTCTGAGGAAGAAGAAGGACGAGCTGAAGACCAAGCAGCTGGTTCGCTTCTCCGTAGACGCTGCTGCCGGCATGGCGTACCTAGAGAGCAAGAACTGCATCCACAGGTGAGTCTACCTGCTGCAGAGGGTCTCTCACCGGCTGCAGAGGGTCACTCACCCGTCTGTCCCCCTGTCCTGTGGCAGGGACCTGGCAGCGAGGAACTGTCTGGTGGGAGAAGGCAGCGTGTTGAAGATCAGTGACTTTGGGATGAGTCGTCAGGAGGACGACGGCATTTATTCCTCATCGGGACTCAAACAGATCCCCATCAAGTGGACGGCTCCGGAGGCCCTGAACTACGGTGACAGACAGACCAAAACGAAAGATGAATAGATGTTTTATTCATGACGTTGACATTTGGTCTCCTGCCCTGTGATTGGTCGCTGATATCTCCTGCCCTGTGATTGGCTGTTGCAGGTCGTTACAGCTCTGATAGTGACGTGTGGAGTTATGGGATCCTGCTGTGGGAGACTTTCAGTCTGGGGGTGTGTCCTTATCCTGGGATGACCAATCAGCAAGCCCGAGAGCAGGTGGAGAAAGGTAAACAAAGAGCTCGTAACAATCAAACACTTTATTAATTGTTAGAAATAAATGACCACTTACAGATAGTTATAGTAGAATGGAATTAAGTGGCGTCGTCTTGTCTTCTGATGCATGACATGTCTCTGTCCTCCCGGGTGCCAGGTTACAGGATGTCCTGTCCTCAGCGTTGCCCTGACGACGTGTACAAAGTGATGCAACGCTGTTGGCAGTACAATCCTGAGGAACGACCAAAGTTCTCCGATCTGCAGCGAGACCTCGCCGCCATCAAGAAGAAGTGATGACATCATCAAACGAACTCGCCGCCATCAAGAAGAAGTGATGACATCATCAAACGAACTCGCCGCCATCAAGAAGAAGTGATGACATCATCAAACGAACTCGCCGCCATCAAGAAGAAGTGATGACATCATCAAACGAACTCGCCGCCATCAAGAAGAAGTGATGACATCATCAAACGAACTCGCCGCCATCAAGAAGAAGTGATGACATCATCAAACGAACTCGCCGCCATCAAGAAGAAGTGATGACATCATCAAACGAACTCGCCGCCATCAAGAAGTGATGACATCATCAAACGACCTCGCCGCCATCAAGAAGAAGTGATGACATCATCAAACGACCTCGCCGCCATCAAGTGATGACATCATCAAACGACCTCACCGCCATCAAGAAGTGATGACATCACCAAATGACCTCGCCGCCATCAAGAAGTGATGACATCATCAAACGACCTGGTCGCCGTTAACCATAAGCAATGACATCGTCACACAGCCTCAATGCCATGAAGATGTGATGACATCACACGATTGTGCTGCCATCAAGAACAGGTGATGACATCAACTTGTCCTCATCAAATTGAATTAATTATTGATGGGAGATGGGCGTGGTCAATATGTGGGTGTGGTCACTACGTGGGTGTCCTCAAACATCTACAAACCCAAAAATTAAACATTTAGCTGCTGAGTGTTTGAGCTCATTAAACTTCTGGGATAACACTACTAATGGGTCGGAATGACGTTAGCACGGATGTAGCTAGCTATGTTAGCATCTATAAATGTATTACAAATTGTCAGTTGAGCAAAACGTTTTTAAAAACCCTGTCGGTAAATCAGATAGAGCTTAGCATGTGCTGTAGCCGCAGGTTGTTAGCATGTTAGCACATTGTTAGCATGGTACAACATGTTCAGTTACATTTTCTTCTGTGCATCAACACATTTTGAGAAAAAAAACATTTTTTGGAAGAGCTGCTCAAGTCCTAAACTACATTTGATTAGCACGCTAGCAGTCATGCTAGCTAGGCTGTCTCAGTCACATGACCTTTCGGTGATGATGTTCCCTGAGGTTACTTCTTGTCTTCCGCTTCCTCGTCTTCCGGAGCTCAACGACAACAACTTCAAATCAAACCGCCTCAATCAAGACGGAACAAAAGAGAGGAAGTGGAATTACTTATAAATGAAACCAGATTAAAGGTCTTTGTCTGTATCAATCTCACATCAACTTAACTAATCTATCGTTTTATTTTGAAAGACCCCTCTGGTTTCCTGTCCGCTTTAACTTGTGAAAGAGAAAGAGTGGAAATCTGTCCCGTCACCCGTCACTACCGTAACCAGGGCAACGGCTTGGACTCTAAAACCCTTTCCACTGCTGAGGAAAAATCAGCTGTTAACACTAAATAGTTTGTTTTTTACAGTTTAATTTATTATGTTTTTATGATTTTAACAACTCTTAGATTCTCTGACGGCTCAAATGTCAGAAAAAACTAAATAACAAACTGAGGTGAATCCAGTGTTTCCCCAAAGTTTACAACAGTTGGAATCTGAGGAAGAACTGACCGTTATTTTCAAAATAACAGCTGTGAATCATCGCGCAGACCACGCCCACTCCGACCAATTTGTTTTTTAGGATTTTTTTGGACCAATCAGACTCCAAATATTTTGTTGATTTTTATTGTTTCTAAACCAAAGTTAACATTTGTCTGATGGAATCGTTTCCAAAACAATTCTATATAAAATCATCTGCACTTACTCTGTTGGTTTCCTGGTTGTCATGGAAACTGAAAAGACGTTCTGTAATTAATCGTGAGTCCTGATTGGTCAGAATAACTCTGGACCGTGTGAGGGCTTAAATGTTAGTGATGTCAGAGCTCCGCCTACTGTTAATGTAAATAAATTTGTTTTTCTTTGAATTTTTTGCCGTGTTCAAACACTAACCATCTTTGTCTTTTATAAGTTTCTTTATGAAAAATATAGCATTTATTATGAAAATAAAACAAATCATACAAACTCTCCTGATGTCATTTCTATATGCATGTTATGTCGTTAGAACATTCTTATTTCAACGGAATTATTTTAAATACAGTATTTAATTATCAAGTAAGAACTTTTTATAACAGACATTTAATACATATACACGAATATGTAATGTGATGAACTTAAGTGTCACTATTAACTCGATGGATCGGTGTTCGGAATAAGACGTTGACAAAACCAGTGACAACGATTATTCTGATTAAGCATTTTTATTGTAATTTATTAAAACTGTAAACTTCCAAATAAGGTCGGCAGCGTGGCCGGTTTGGGGTGGGGCTTGTAACCTATTCGCTCATTTATAAGCTCCGCCCTCGAAGCGGCTGTTGAAGATGTTGAAGCCCCGCCCCCGATTATGTCAACACTGATGACAGAAGCCCCGCCCACTCCACCTCCTGACTCCGCCTCCTCACGTTGACGCTTCCTGGCCTGTAATGAAAACAAAAAGACTTAAATAATAAAAGCAGAAACTCAGACTATCATGAGGTTTCTCATCAGCGAATTGAAAATGAAATGAATTAAATGTCATCATGAAAACTTAAACCTTTAGACGAACAATTATTAGGATCAGTCAGTCCTCTCGTTACTGGATAAAGTCGTTCTTGATGTGACTACTTTATTCATCTTCTAAATAATCAATTTGATACTAAGCATCGACAGTACTGACTCATGTGAGTCACGGTTAACGTGATGGTATCGATTGGGCTCTACAGAAGGGATTTAAACCTCAAGCTCTTTCTTGACGCTCTCGAACTCTTCGGTGTCGTCGATCTTCAGCTCCAGACGAGTCGGTTTCCTCCTCAACATCTTCTGATTTTACTCGGAGGAACCTTCACGAACAAACCAAAAAAAGCTTTTTGAAAGTGTGTGTGGCCTTAAACCGTAGCTGATATATGATCGATGTTTACAATCAATATCTATGAATATGTTCAGAGACTTTAAGGCGCAGCGCAGATACGTGACAGTATTTGTTAAAATAAATCATTTAAAAAAAACTTTGTTGGGATGATTGTTTTTGTCACATGGAGGGTGAACTTAATGAAGATATTTGGAGATAACATAGAAAAAGGGGGAAACACGGTCGTCCAATCAGAGGGTTGGTGGTTCGATCCCAGGCCCGGGGGACCCGCATGTCCATGTGTCCTTGGGCAAGACACTTAAGCCACACGGGTCCTGCAGCTGTGTGAATGTTAGTGACTGATGGGCAGGTGTCTCTGTGTGTGGTTCTCCTGTCAGTGTGTGAATGGATGAATGATGTCATGTAGTGTTAAAGCGCTTTGAGTGGTCGGAAGACTAGAAAAGCGCTACACAACTACAGCCCATTTACTACTATTCCCCCTTCTGGCCAAACCGTTTGCCCGACTACCTACCGACCCCCATAGGGGAGACACTGCAGTCTACCTGATCAATGGGAACAACGTGTGTGTGTGTGTGTGTGTGTGTGTGTGTGTGTGTGCGTGTGTGTCCTGTGACGCATGGAGATGGAAAATGGGTTGTGGTTTTATCTGTTTAAGTTCTGTAGCAGAACCGGATTCAGGGTGGGACAGATACTGCTCCACCTCGTCATACATGCTACATTCTCCAGTGCATCAAACACTATCACCATGTACGGAATGTGTGGAAATCCTCTTTAATGTGACACATTCTTCTGTGTCCATGAAGGTAATAAAGATGTGAGCCAAGGACTTCAGTGGCAAACACACACTGACAGTACGACAAATAGTGC
Source organism: Gasterosteus aculeatus (assembly GCF_964276395.1). Classification (NCBI taxonomy): domain Eukaryota; kingdom Metazoa; phylum Chordata; class Actinopteri; order Perciformes; family Gasterosteidae; genus Gasterosteus; species Gasterosteus aculeatus. The sequence goes on along the minus strand of NC_135702.1, from coordinate 439,797 downwards.
TTTTATTAACAGCCTGGCTTAGAAAACAAGCTCAGTGCCAAACAGACATCTGTGGGATGGTGAGATGCTCCAATATCACTGCTTCTTCATCCAACACGTGGGTCAGAGCGGCAGCAGATTTATCACATGAGACTCCAGGATTCATCTTAGCCGTTAGCCCGGCCGTTAGCCTGATCTGGAGCAGGCTAGCTGCCAAGAATAAATCACCAAGGTTTCCTGTCTGGGTTTAATTCAAACTGCTTTCGTGCAACCAAGTCAAAGCTAAATTCATCAAGGATGACTTTAATATCCAGACTTAATCCCTTATCCTGGTTTTGTGCAATAGCCCTCAGGACACTCAGTCTGATGGTAAACAGAAGCTAAGCTAACCAGCTACGGTCCTTTCGAACGCTTAAAAACATTTCATATAGCTGGAAACAGACACGGTTGCTCACTCACGGTCACGCTTCAACGCGTGTAGTTACCTGACAGGTGTGTCGTTAAAATATGCTCCGGGGATTTTACCTCCTCTCGCATCTGTTGGCTGCAGCTTTGTCAACCGGAAGAACTACCTTTGACCCCAGAAGCAGATCACGTGTTTACATCCGGGTCACATTGCTTAAAGACGCCGTCGCTTCGATTCTCTTAGGTACGTTTTTTTAAATGATGTTAATTCGTCTTTATAAATGTAATGTTTTTAGTTCTCTCAGTCGAACGTAGCGCCTTTCGACTCAGGCCAGGCTCACGTGATGCGTGACGCACCCGTTTCACTGCTTGTTGTGAGCGCTAATGCTAACGCTAATGCTAACGCTAGCCGTGTGAACCGCGTTGTGCTTTTTCTCTTCTCACCACCGATTTGACTCATTTTAGACTTTGTTTGACTTTTTGACCCGCTTGTTGTTCAGAAGGAAAACGAGTCTCTGATTTATTCACTCATCGAGTGAGGAATTAATACTGATGATGGACAACTTCTTAACTTTGAGGAGAACTAAAGAGAAAATGATCTGCAAAGAACTTGTTGAAATGTAGCAACGTTCTAAATAAATAAACACATGTGTTTAACCTGTTTTTCATATAATGCACTGTAGTTATTTTACGATCACGGTGTCTTTATTTCGTTATTAAGGGGTCAGGGTTAGTGAAGCGCTGTGAATACTTTCTATGTTTCCTGTGAAGCACTAAAAGAAATATCTTCTGTTCAGTAAATTTAAAAACCGTTTCAGTGTCTATTCTCAAAAAATGTTTTTATTATTAATGACATATGCGACACCTTTTTAAAATGACCTATTGCAGTTTTATATTTGTATGTTTTAACGCGTCACTTAAAAAAAATGTATTGTCTCATTTCTTAACGTATTTGGGGATTTTATTTAACTTTTTGCAGAGTTTTCTCGGGTCTTTCGTTCTTTAGGGGCCGAGAGCAGGAGGAGAAGAAGTGAATCAAGATGTCGGACGAGGAGGACTCTGCTCCGGCCTCCAAGCGGACTCGCGTCTACTACGGGAGTCTGGAGGAGAAGGAGCGGGAGCGCCTCAGCTCCGAGGGGAGGAGCGGCGATGGCGTGAAGGCCGGGATCAAGGCGGGAAACATCAACATCTCGTCAGGTGCGTCTCGCCGTCCCAGACCACGGCTTGCAGTGCGTGTGACGCGTGAGTGACGCCTTGTTTCCCATGATGCCGTGCAGGAGAGACCCTGGAGATGGAGGAGCGCGTCAGCGAGCGGCAGCAGGACGCGCTCGCCGCCTTCGAGCAGCGGCGCCGCGCCCGTCAGATCACCGTCTCCACGGACGACGCCGAGGTCAAGGCCGGCCTCCGGGCGCTGGGGGAGCCAATCACGTTGTTCGGAGAGGGACCAGCTGACCGGCGCGAGAGGTGGGTCGACGTGGTGCAAGAGTAGAGGGTGCGCCGGGAACCACAAGGTTGGTGGTTCGAGCCCCGGCTGCTCCATGTCCCGTGTCGAAGTGTCCCTGAGCAAGACGCCGAACTCCTAATTACTCCCCCGGCAAAATGTAAAAAGCCACGAGTTAAAAGTGTAATGTAAGTCGCTTTGGATAAAAGCGTCAGCTAAATGACCTGTGATGTGATGGACGATTAAACATCTAATAGGAATGTAGAGAGAGATCATTTTCAGCTATTTAAAAGGATGTTATTGTTCCGTTAATACTCCTGCGGTGTCACAAACATGATGACATCACATCGGAGCTGTGACCTCATCAGCAACAGCTCGCACACAAAAGAGAATCTCAGTAACAATTAGAGATCGCTGATCACAGATCAGTTATTACTCATTAAATGTATTTAACAGTGATGATGGGAAACTTTGTTAAATACAAACCTTCACAATAAGATACAAACACAGAAAATTTCCAAAATACAAACCTTCACAATAAGATACAAACACAGAAAATTTCCAAAATAATGATAGAAAATATTCAAGCGTAAAAGTATTTAAGGCTCAAATGTGTAAAAAAAATATAAGCAAAGTTTACAGGAAACATTTGTCTTCGTGGCGTTTAATAGTGTTTTATTTACACAACAAAAATCAATAGATTTATTTGTTTATTATCTGCCGTGTGTAAAGAATCAAAAATGAATGACGATCAATTTCATCAGAAACCTGAACTTTGTTTGTTTGTGATCAGACTTCGCAGCGTTCTGTCTGTTGTCGGTCCGGATGCTCTGAAGAAATCCAGAAGAGACGACGAGAGAGCCAAGAGGTCCCAGGACGAGGTACACACACACACACACACACCGACACACACACACACACACACCGACACACACACACACACACACACACCGACACACACACACACACACACACCGACACCCACACACACACACCGACACCCACACACACACACACACCGACACACACACACACACCGACACACACACACACACACCGACACACACACACACACCCTGACACACACACACACACACACACCCCGACACACACACACATACACACACACACACACACACCCTGACACACACACACACACACACACACCCCGACACACACACACATACACACACACACACACACACCCTGACACACACACACACACACACACACCCCGACACTCACAAACTTTTACAAAACGTTTCACATGTTCTTTCCTTCTGACCAATCACAGTGCCAACAGACGTGGTACCACGAAGGCTCCGCCTACCTGAAGGATGCTCGCCTCTGGCTGGCCAAATACTCTCTGCCAAGGTGAGTCAGTAACCGACCAATCAGAGACAGAAGTGTGTTAATGTGTGATGAATGAGATGGAAGTTTGAGCTCTCCAAGGACTCCGATTGGTTGTGACTCACAAGCTCCTCCTGTGATTGGTCCGTCAGGGCGATGAAGCGTCTGGAGGCTGCACGCGCTCTCAAGGAAGTTGCCGAGGCAACGAGGGCGATACGGCAGCAAGAGCAGCAAAACAGTCTGAGGGTCAGAATGAGTTCATGTGAATATTACGTCCCAAAGTATATCACAGCACAACGGAGGAATGTCAACTTCTTCTACTTCTGCAGAATCTGAACAACTTCTGCAGTCAGATCGGTGACGATCGACCAATCAGCTTCTGCCACTTCAGCCCCGACTCAAAGATGCTGGCCACCGGCTCCTGGTGACAAGCCCCGCCCCCTTTAGCCAGGACAATACTTACATAATTACTCATGCTGACGTAACGACGAAGCTAATGCTAACATGCTAACCCCCCACAGGAGTGGCCTCTGTAAGCTGTGGTCTGTCCCCGACTGCAGCCTGATTCGCACACTCAGAGGTGGGCGGAGCTTCACGTTTATCTAGAATTAGCATTTATTTATTATTTTGTGTTTTTGTTTCATGAAGTGTGTGTGTATGTATATATATATATGTGTGTGTGTGTGTGTGTGTGTGTGTGTGTATATTAGAATCAGTTCATTAAAATCTCTTAACTGATACCACACCCCTTTTCTCTATGACGTGCCTCCTGATTGGCTGAAGGACACAGCTCCCACGTCGGCTCGGTCGTCTTCCGGCCGCAGGCCGGAGTCTCCATCGACCAATCAGACGTCAGCTTGGCCTCTTGTGCCGCCGACGGGTCTGTGAAGCTGTGGAACCTGGAGAGGTAGGAGGGAGGAGACGAGGAGACGAGGAACGGCACCCTGCTCTTCACACGCTCATTCATGTCTGTCTCTCCCTGGTTGCCGTAGCGACGAGCCGGTGGCTGACATCGAGGGTCACAGCGACCGCGTGTCTCGGGTGTCCTGGCATCCCTCCGGCAGGTTCCTGGGAACCACCAGGTAAAGTGGTGCCGAACCGTCACCTATGCTGTACTTCTGTGTACTAGTACTTACACACCTGTCTGTACTTCTGTGTACTAGTACACACACACAGTACTTACACACCTGTCTGTCTCAGCTATGATAACTCGTGGCGTCTGTGGGATCTGGAGGTTCAGGAGGAAATCCTCCACCAGGAAGGTCACAGCAAAGGAGTCCACGACCTCCACTTCCACCCCGACGGGTCCCTGGCTGCTACTGGGTAAAGTACACACTGTACTACTACACACTGCCTTTCGCAGTAGAGCTGTCAAAGTACTGATGATGAATGTGAAGATGCTCTCGATACCGGAGTTCAATAAACACCTTGTCGTGTCCGTCACTGTGCTGGGAAGCCCCGCCTCCTTCTCCACCAGAGAGCTGGATTTGTGTTTAGTAGCTTTGCTTTCTGGGACTTTTAGTATCAGCTGTGTGCGTCCGTATCGTCTCTCCCTCTGTGACTGTTTGCCGCTCTGATCCAATCAGAGGCCTGGATGCCTTTGGGAGGGTGTGGGACCTTCGGACCGGACGCTGCATCGTTTTCCTGGAGGGACACCTGAGGGAGATTTACAGCGTTCACTTCTCACCCAACGGGTCAGTCAATCAGAGACGAGCACCCTAAATACAGTGTCATCGAGTCACAGGCATTCTAGAGAATTTATATTTTATGTAAATACATTTTATTTGCATATTTTTATCAAATAGTAAAAGTAAACTTTATTTTGTTGATAATCAATATATTCATTTTTGGTAATTTGAGAAATCTAAATGTATTTTGTTATATTTCTGACTAGTTGTGTTTCTGTGTTCTCAGGCATCATCTGGCTACAGGAAGTGGTGATAACACCTGTAAGGTTTGGGAGCTGAGAAACAGGAAGTGTTTGTACACAGTCCCCGCCCACCAGAACTTGGTGTCGGCTGTCCGCTTCCAACGTAAACACATCTCTAACATTACTGTTGTATTTTTATTTATACCATTTCATTTTCTGTTATATTGAATTCACATTTGTTTATTTTTGTAATTTTACATTTATTTCTGTACTATTTTATTTTCGTTTTGTATATTTTAGAATTCTATATAATTCTTTTAATTGACATGTGTACTTATTCTTTTTTTTAACTTAATGTAATATTGTGTTCATGTTTTTTTCTTGTGAGTTGTTTGTGTCTCTGACCGCACTTCCTGTTTGTCTGTGTGCAGCTACAGACGGTCACTTCCTGTTGACAGGAGCTTACGACAACACGGCGAAGGTTTGGAGTCACCCTGGCTGGACGCCGCTGAAGACGCTCGCCGGCCACGAGGGGAAGGTACATACGCTGCTCACCCATTGGTCCTTTCAGAGGCCGCTGCTGATCGGTGGAAACGCATCGGAACTTTAACGCGACACAATTGTTTCTCCTCCAGGTGATGAGCGTCGACGTGTCACCTGACGGGAAGCTGATCGCCACCAGCTCCTACGACAGGACCTTCAAACTGTGGCTGTCTGAGTGATGTCATCATGAGGGGGTTTTATTGGGTTTATGAAACGATATCGTCGCCTGTGTGTCTTTTTCTTTTTTAAATAACAGTTTGGAATTCTGTCTTTTTTTAAATAAAGTTAAGATTGTCGTTATTTATGAACAATATATTCATTTATTCCGGGAGATAAAGATAAATATCTAACTAAAATAGACCTTTGTTGATGGAAAAGGAAAGATTAACAATGGAGATTAACATTAAATAATGTAATAAATATATATAAGTACTGTATATCCATCTGCAAAGCGCTTATCCTGCACACACGGTCGCGGGGGGCTGCAGTCTGTCACCGCCAACTTCGGGCGGTAGACGGTGTAACCTGGACTGGTCGTCAGCCAATCACAGGGCTACACAGAGACACACAACCATTCACACTCACGTTCACACACCTACGGGCGACTCAGAGTCCCAATCGAGCTGATCCCCGGAGCACGTCTCTGGACTGTGGGGAGAACCCGGAGAACCCGGAGAGAACCACGCAGACACGGGACACACAACATGCAGGCTGTGAACGTATATAAACGGCACAAAACGCATACAAACACCCCCCCAACACACGCGCACATGATTAAGGTGGAGGAATGCATGGTGGAGAATCCTCCACCTAATTGATGTGTGGCAGGTTGCACACAACACATAAAAGCATCATAAATAATGTATGAAATAATGTATTTTATTATGCAACGAGCCATTATTGTAAATGTAGAAATATTTCTACACTGAAGTATTACAAATGTGAATAATATTACCAAGATTCATCGATCAAATCCAATCTGAGATTCCAACTCCGAAGCAGCAGGTGGCGCTGAGCCCCACGACATGCGGGTGATCACGTGAGCGGCCCGCAGCGTGACGCGCACATCAGCTGACCGACGGTCCACGGCGGAAAGAAGCGCAGTCCTCCGTCGACCTTCACTCGGCTTCTTTTCCCGCAGATACCGCAGCGCGACATGGCGAGTCAGTCCCAGGGCATCCAGCAGCTGCTGCAGGCCGAGAAGAGAGCGGCCGAGAAGGTGACCGAGGCCCGCAAGCGTGAGTACCGACGGGCCGCCTACGGATAAAGGGGGGGGGGGGGGGTGTCACCGTCACCGTGAGCTGTCGATTCGACACGCACAGTACCGGCGATATAAGATCAAACTCGCACACCTGCGCGTGTTATTAACGAGACGCGCGAAGCAGAAGAAGAAAGCCAAGCAATGACGTCACGGAGGAGCGGACCTGTCGGGGGGCGGACCGAACCCAATGTAGAAATTTAAGAATTTAGAGCTTCTTTCCTTCTATTTTTGCTTTTGAAGGAGCTCTGTGAAACCCAGAGGCACTTCCACATTCACACACTTCCGCTTTTTAAATCGGCTCCCAGGCGGATGACTGAATAACCAAACGCGGTTAGCTAAATCACTTAAATGTTAGTCAGCCATGGAGCATCATGGGATATGGTGACCAATCGATCACGTAATAATCCATATTAACAGATTGTATCATACTATTTGTTTTTTGTGTTCAGGGAAGAACCGGCGTCTGAAGCAGGCGAAGGAAGAAGCTCAGGCCGAGATCGAACAATATCGGCTTCAGAGGGAGAAAGAGTTCAAGACCAAAGAGGCCGCTGTACGCTACTGCATATATATATATATATATATATATATATATATATATATATATATATAATCTTTTATCTCCCAGATTCGTTTTAATATATATTTTTATTTCTTCATCCTGATTGGTTTCCTCCTAATTTGAATTATTGCTTTCTTTGTTTCTAACAAAATGTTTTCAATATTCAATTTAGCAGATTTGTATTTAAACTGTCCCCCCTCCGCCCCTTCAGGCCCTCGGTTCCCACGGCAACAGTGCAGTGGAGGTGGACCGTGACACGGTGGAGCGGATGGCTCGTATCCAGGCAAGTTACCGCGGTAACCGGGAGGCAGTGCTGGGCGAGTTACTGCGGCGTGTCTGTGACATCCACCCAGAGTTCCACGCCAACTACCGCGTGGCGGGCTGAGTCGTAATTCCAAACAGGGCGAGGCCAACAGAGGAGACAGGAAATTTAGCAAAAAATGAGAGCTTTTATTTTGAATATCTGAAGTTCATCTCCTGCTGAGTTCTTGCTTGAAGGGAAGATATTAATAAATGTTGTTACTGTGTTGATGTTTACAGAATATGTTTCTTTAAATCTCTCCCAAATCTAACAAAACAAAGGTTTTCGATCACTTTATCTCTGTGAGGTTTAAGGACAAAATAAGCCAACATGTGGTCAGTTTAAAGTAAAATACAATAATTAATCTAAATGAAGTAAGATTTGATCAGTTGATTGGCTGTTTCCCTTTGTTATCACCTTCATCACAATAATGTGGAAAGGCTTTTATTTTGAAACTTGTTCCCTTTGTGTGACCATAAAACAACTTGTTCTGATGACTTCCTGTTGATTTTTGTGAAGTGATATAATGTGAAATAATAAACTGAATGTTCAATGGCGGAAATTGTGTGGAACTGTTCTCTGATTGGCTGAAATGTTCCTGCTCCTTTGAAGATATTGCAGGGTTCCTTTGGGAGGCCTGTCTGCCTGTTTATCCGCCTGTCTGCCTGCCGTCCGCCTGTCCGCCTTTCCCTCTTTAGTCCACTTCCTCGGTTCAAAGGGTTCTTCTCTACATCAGAGACCAGATTGAAACAGACCGGCAACAAAATAGAATAAAAAGTAAAGAGATAAAATGGGACACTGTTGCTCAATAGAATACAATAGAAAAAGCAAAATACATGTGTAAAAATATGAAGTGTGTAAGAAGTGATAGGAATACCTGAGCTTAATGAATCTAAGATACTAAAGTTATATTAAACATGACATGAGGTGCTATAATTAAATTGATATAAAACATAACTCATTTTCTTTTGTCCCCCCTTGAATACAATGTGAAATGTTTTCATTTCTAAACGAGAATGTTAAATGTTTGTCTCCGTTAAAAGTTATATAATAAGTAATACCAATATGAATAAAAGTTTCTTCTTCCGGTGTTCTTTCACGTGACTCTCTTAAAGCACCCATGCCATCGTTTACGTGGCTCTTACATAGTCCCGCCTCCTACCTCAGGCATCGCCTTCCCATTGGTCCAAACTGCCAGTCGCATCACTTTTCACCCGCCTCCTCTCAGCTCCTCCCCTGAATGCTGCGTAAAGACGTCATGACGCAGGTTAACGGAAACGTCCGAGTAGCAAACATCAGAGAGACGGCGGAGAGAAGAAGTTGACGAGACCAACCACTTTCTTCTTCCTCCTCCTCCTCCTTTTCTTCGGTTTTATTTCTGTTTAGTGTCGTGCTTCGTAGCTCAAACGGAGCGCAAGACTTCCAGGTGAGCTCCGTGTGTTCATGTGTGTGTTACTCTGACCTCTGCTGCTACACGCTAGCACCCGTTTGCTACTGTACGGGGCTCCTTAGAGGAACAGTACGTTGGAGGCGTTCTGCCCCGTAGCCGAGAACAAGCTGCTGGGGGTTCGAACCTGTGCCTGTTTTAGAACCGGACGGTTGGTGTCGTAAATTCGGCTTGTACTTCCCTCACCTGCGGAGTCCGCACTCTCACGTACCCTGACATTTAAAGACCCGGTTTACGTCAGTCTTCAGCCCGGCTCCATGTGTTGCTCCGTGATGAATTGAGAAGAATTAAAGCAAACACTGTTTGATGGTTGAAACTCTCTATGATGTTTGACATGTTTGAAATCATCCATCTGTCCTTTAGTTTCGTCTTTTGGATTAAATACGTTTATGACGGGGATGAGAACAATGAAGTCAGAAGGATTGACCTTAGGTCAGCGAGACTGACCTCGGGTCAGCGGGATGGACCTCGGGTCAGCGGGATGGACCTCGGGTCAGCGGGGTGGACCTCGGGTCAGCGAGACTGACCTTGGGTCAGTGGGATGGACCTCGGATCAGCGAGACTGACCCTAGGGTCAGCGGGATGGACCTCGGGTCAGCGGGATGGACCTCGGGTCAGTGGGATGGACCTCGGGGCAGTGAGACCGCCCTCGGGTCAGCGAGACTGACCTCGGGACAGCGGGATTGAGGCTTTAATAATCAATAATAATAACATCCATAAATCAGTGTTTCCCCCTACCATTATTCAGCTGCTCCGGCTGTGTTTACTGAACCAAGACAAAGCTCCAAAGCCTCAATGACGTGCTGGTGGTGGATTGAGAAGACGTAAAAGTGGACCTGGTTCTGAAGGACCTACCCTCACACCGGTTGCCTGACAGGGCGCCGTCTCTCAGGTTCTTCGTCTCGTGGGACACCGTTGTGGGAGAAGAGAAGCCTTCGTTTCCTTGTGAATTAATGAAGTTCTTAAGCAAAACAAGCAGAGCAGGAGAACCGGTCCAGAACAATGAAGTTGTGTGAGACCGGGACTCTGAAAGCTGGACGCACACCAGAGAGGAAGGACGGCTGACTGGAGATCAGTGAGGAGTTCTGATGAACAATGGAGGAGTCTGTTCTATATGTAATATAAATAAATACATATTTCTATAATGAGAACTGCTTCTGCTTCTGCACACCTATTCTAAGCCATCGTGTGCTCAATGCCGAAGAGCACGCGGCGGGATTCTAACCGACAACCTGCGACTCCTTGAGTCTGCTCAGTTTGACCCGGAACACGGCGCTGAAATCCACCTGAACCGACGCTCGGCACACGAAGGAGAAACTGAATTTGCATCGAGATCTGCAACGCTTTGAGCTCGGGTGGGTCTGGTTGTAGTTTAGGGTTCTGGTCTGGTTGTAGTTTAGGATTCTGGGTCTGGTTGTAGTTTAGGGTTGTGGGTCTGGTTGTAGTTTAGGGTTGTGGTTTAGGGTTGTGGGTCTGGTTGTGGTTTAGGGTTGTGGGTCTGGTCTGGTTGTGGTTTAGGGTTGTGGGTCTGGTCTGGTTGTGGTATAGGGTTCTGGGTCTGGTTGTAGTTTAGGGTTCTGGGTCTGGTTGTAGTTTAGGGTTGTGGGTCTGGTCTGGTTGTGGTTTAGGGTTGTGGGTCTGGTTGTGGTTTAGGGTTGTGGGTCTGGTTGTGGTTTAGGATTGTGGGTCTGGTTGTAGTTTAGGGTTGTGGTTTAGGGTTGTGGGTCTGGTTGTGGTTTAGGGATGTGGATCTGGTCTGGGTGTAGTTTAGGGTTGTGGGTCTGGTTGTGGTTTAGGGTTGTGGGTCTGGTTGTAGTTTAGGGATGTGGATCTGGTCTGGGTGTAGTTTAGGGTTGTGGGTCTGGGTGTAGTTTAGGGTTGTGGGTCTGGTTGTAGTTTAGGGTTGTGGTTCGGGTCTGGTTGTAGTTTAGGGATGTGGATCTGGTCTGGGTGTAGTTTAGGGTTGTGGTTCTGGTCTGGTTGTTGTTTAGGGTTGTGGGTCTGGTTTAGGGTTGTAGTTTAGGGTTGTGGTTCTGGTCTGGTTTAGGGTTGTAGTTTAGGGTTGTGGGTCTGGTTGTAGTTTAGGGTCCTCATCATCATTTGCTTCGATGAATATTTTGCTGGAGTTTAAAGAAGTTCTGTCTGTGGTAAAGAGGGTTTCCTGGTGTCGGCGCGGTTACTTTGTGTCACGCAGCTGCTGCTTCGTGCTGCCAGCGTTCTATTTAAACCAATCAGTGCGACTGAAGTCACGAGGGCTGTAACCAATATTCTATGGAACAAAAAACACGCCGTCTGACTACTGACTGTATGTCGCACGAATGAAACAGCAGATCTTCTACAGCAGCTTCATGCTTTGATTATTTGCCGTTTCGTGCCAATGAAACGTTCCGTGTTTACAGCTCTGCTCGCTCACAGCGTTCGATGTCGGTACGTAAAACCTTCAGGTTCAGTCGCTGCGTGAAGCCCGACGTGTGGAACAAGAATCACGACCGTAAACTGCTCGGACTCTTAATCAGCACTTGTAAATAAATTACCTAATACAAGTAGTTAAGTCTCCTTGTATTAATTTGTCCTGTTATTGACGCGTCTAATGCGCAACCAGATATTTGAATATAATCGTTTTTTTAAGCGAATTTTCAAACGTCCTTTTTGAGCAGTTTGACAGCTCTAGATGTCACCTGCACTCTGAAGGGACACGTGACATCACTTCCGGTACACTGACCCCAGAACAGCGACCGAAGTTCAGCTCCGAGTCAAACGAGGACTTGACTGGTGGGGGTCAAAGGTCAGACACGTAGCTGACTCGGGTTCAGTGCTTGATATCACATTATTTAAAGTGAACCTGAAGGACGTTCAATGAGGGTTAAGTGTGAAATCAATAAATCCCGTCTGTTGTAAATCAGATTTTGTGGCGTTGTCATGGTGACATGTGGCAGCAAAGTGCTGACCCTTCATATTTAAACACTCCACCACTGACCAGGTGAGGTCACGGAGTCCTCGGGGGGGTCAGAGGTCATTGGGGCACTGGGAGGGGCCAAAGCTCTCTGCCTGAAGCCGTGTGATTAGATCTGACCTGAGACCTGCTGAACACCTGACAGGAGCACGTGAGCTGAACTGATCCTGAACTTACATGTGGGTTCACCTGTCATTGGGTGTCAGACTCCTCCCAGCTCGTTGGAGAAGACGTGTGCGAGCGCCTGATTGGCCAACGTGGAGCGTGTGATCGGTTTTATGGTCTGTGACTCGCTGTCCTCTCCGTCTCTCTTCAGACGTCTCCAGTGCTCGATCGCCCCTCGCTCGCTGCAGGTAAGACCGTCTTCCTTTTGACCCGACTCACCTGAAGGGCTCTCAGGTGAGACTGAAACCAGCCAATCAGAGGAGAGGAAGGCCGTAAGAGGCAGACGGACAATCTAGCTAAACGTTGTGAATGAACGTCTGGCATTAAACAAATCACGATCGAGTTATTGATCAGATCCAACAGAGATGATTATTGATCTCAATGTGCTGCAGGTATTGTTTCACGTAGTACACGTTCGATTTCAGATCCATGAACCACTGAATATTCATGTGATGGGATAAAATAAAAGCAATAGTCTTGCAGCGACTAAATCTATTCATCAATTGATTATTTCCGATCAATATGAACAAATATAGATGTATCTTTTTATTACATCAGCTGGTTGAGGACAAACAACATATGGACAATATTTACCAAGTTACATTTTATCTCAAAGTGATGGCGACTCGTCCAAACACACAAACAGGAAGTCAGTGTTGCCGACGGCGATGGCCAACCTTTCCTGTTAATGTCGCTCTGATCTAATTGGCCGATGTCAGACCGCTGCCGCGGAGCGCTCTGATTGGCTCGCCCGGCCCCGTAGCCCCGGGGCCGGGCGAGCCAATCAGATTACTGAAGGGGGGGCGGAGCGTCTGGCTGTAACCACGGTTACGATCTCCCGTGCTCAGTCTGCGTCTCTCTCTGGGTGAGTCGGCATCACTTTTGAGGTAAGAACTGATGTTTATTGAGGATTAAAGACTAGATGACGATCCGCTTTTCTCTGAGCTGATTGATCGCTGATCGGCTCTGTGAGCTCCCAGATGTTCAGACTTCCGTCTCCGCTTTACTGTCACCGGAGAAAACCGTAAAACATGAATTTTCTCAGGCAACCTCTGCGGCGTCTGTTTTCCATGATTTCTACATGAATTTGTCTGCATTTATTCTGGAGGAACATTGGAGAGCGTTAAATCTTCAGGACGCTGACGTCCCTTTGAGTGACGTCAACATGCGTCTCCTGCCTGCGACTTCTGCTGGTTCTGACCCGGAGGAGGAGGAACGGGTCACTTGTGTCTTCTCCGTTCTCTCCCCACCACAAACGCACAAGTCCATGAATTCCCTCAGAAATCATAGAATTAATACGAATGAAAGCATCATGGGAAATGTAGTTCTACAACCTTGTAGTGATTGAATGGATCAAGATGATCTTGTGACTTGCAGCCATGAACCACAGCGCCATGGACCACAGCGCCATGGACCACAGCGCCATGGATCACCATCATAACACCATGGCTCCGCCCACCTCCGGCGGACACGACCACGGAGGAGGAAGCGATGGAGGACACGGGGGGATGGTGAGACGTTCATTAACGCCACGTGTTCCATCATTCTACCATGGAAATAGCAGCATAGTGGCCCAACTGATGCTGCCATGCTAATGCCGTAGCCACATGTAGCGTGCCGCTAATGCACATGTTTACATTGACTAGGTGATGACCTTCTACTTTGGGTGCAACAACGTGGAGCTGCTCTTCACCGGCCTGCTCATCAACTCCCCCGGAGGTGCTTATTCATTTCCTTTGAGAGCATCTATATGTTCACATATTGTTACTGTTCCCTCCGCCCCGTGTCAATGTTATTCTCCTGTGGTCCAATCAGAGATGGTCGGGGCGTGCATCGGTGTCTTCCTATTGGCCGTACTGTACGAGGGGTTGAAGATGGGCCGCGAGACGCTGCTGCGTCGCAGTCAGGTCAACGTCCGCTACAACTCCATGCCGCTCCCGGGGGGGGACGGGACGGTGCTGATGGAAACGCACAAGACGGTCGGGTAGGTGACTAACGCTAACAACGATGCATACACAACAGGAAGTGGTGACGCGTTAGCGACGCGTAGCGGTAACTGAAATCACGGTCATGTGATGTAAATGTCATGTGTTCACTGTCAGCTCAGTGAATGACAGTCGTTGTTTGGACGCGGCAAAACTTCCTGACGGATTTAAGTCCCGCCTCTCACAACTCTCTATCAGGTAACTATAGAGTTCAGGTCCGGGTTCTGGTCTCTGTCCTGGTCCAGGTTCTTTACCTGCTGTTTGGGGTGCTCTAATCAGACCAAATGGCTGATTGATCAGTTTTGAGTTTGCATCATTAACGTTTCTGATTGGAGCATCTCAATTCTTCCACCAAAGGAAGTCTTTAGCAGGAACTGGTGAAATGATCTGTAACTTGCTAACCCTCAAGCTAATTATAATGCTAACATTTATTTCACACATGTGTTTCAAAACGAAATGTTAGACATATGTGGACTATAATGCTAACGCTAACTCTGTTTTTCTGAGTTTTGATACGGTGGATTAGCAATGATGCTACACTACAGACACAATATACAATGCTGAAACTAACCGTGTTGTGGAGGTAAATTAAGTGTTTTAACATCTGGAAGGGACGGGGTTGGGAATTGAAGCTAACAACTTGTTGACACGTTGCAATGCTAACCCCAGCAATAAAAGCTAACACTGCTACTAATACTTGATTACCTATTTTCAGTTTTACATTAAATTGTACCTTATTTCTTTTTATGGAATTATAGCTGACGTTAAAATTAAGTGTGTTCATGCTGACGCACTAATAGTGATTACCGACTGCCACGGCGGCACGTCTGCATTGGAGTATTTAAGTGTGTGGGTGTTAATGCTAAATATGCTAATATCTTGTTGATAGCAACATTATCTAAGAAGGTAATGCTACAAGTGATGCTAACCCAAAGTCTTGTCCTCTCAGGCAGCGGATGCTAAGCCCCGCCCACTTCCTGCAGACCCTGTTGCACATCGTCCAGGTGGTCGTCAGCTACTTCCTGATGCTCGTCTTTATGACCTACAACGCCTACCTCTGCATCGCCGTGGCAGCCGGCGCTGGCATGGGCTACTTCCTTTTCAGCTGGCGGAAGGCGGTGGTGGTCGACATCACCGAGCACTGCCATTAGCTAGCGCGCTCGCTAGCGCTCCAATCGGGACGTTTAGAGTTTTGCTTATTACAATCGCTGAGATGCTAACAAACACCTTTGCTTCACGTTAGCCAACGTTTGCGCAGAAAAAAGACGACACTAAATTGCAAGCGTAACCTGGTGACCATGGTAACGCGTCGTAGGTTAACTTGCACACTAACGTCTGTAGTTAACACATCCGACTTTTTTCTGAGTTCCAGCTTCTGATCACCTCAGAAGGTTCTGATTGGCCAAATCGCATCATAATGTCTCATTTCCTTTTTGTTGCCATGACAACTGGCAGATCAGTGCTAGCTGCTGTTAGCCAAAATGTTAGCCTACGTAGTTTACATATACACTTCTGTCGTTAGTTAGCATAGTTAGAGGAGCCATCAATCATTTAAAACAATTTCTAACGTTCATTTTAAGTATCAGTTAATACATGTTTTAGGAAAACATTTTCATTTTTTTATTTCAATGAAATGATAAAAAATAAGTTTAGATTTGTGTTGCTGTTTGTTAAACATTTGTCCACTAAACAAAGACAGATTCATCAGATTTACTTTTAAAGAAATGTAGGTTAAATCTCAGCCTTCAAAATGATTACATCATTTATTATATTTTAAGGGCATGATTCCTCTTGGTGTTCCAGCTAGCCAATCACAATTCAAATGTTTTAATTGCCGTTCTTCTACTTTTTTTTAAAAGATCATGAAACTTGAAGCTGCTTTTTGAGTCAAATGCAACTTGAAAAGCCTTTTGTTCGCATCTTTTCTCGGCCACCGTCGGCCTTAAACCGACAGCTGCCTTAACGCGGCCGACGGACGTCCTGTTCTAAACCGCCCTGAGGCCGGTGTGGATCTGTAGGTGCTGCTCCTCTCTGCTCACTTGATAATAAAATGTATCAGTGGAGGTCGGATTAGTGACGAGAGACAACGACCGGTTCTTAACTGATTCACTTTTAATTGACCTACACTGATATCATCATTATTTATCTGGATTCTATTTGATTGGCATTGATTCAGACCGACAGGTGGGTGGGGTTTACCTGCTGGACCAATTATCAGAGTGTTGTTACTGGATTTTTACTCTAAACTACATTTTAGACGTCCACTTCCTGTCCAACTGGTCTGAATCTGGGTGTGAATCTGTTTGACGTTGTTAAAATGAAGTTGTCTTTCTGGTTTGAACTGTCTGAAGGAAACTGTTTGTCCGAGTATTAAAGTGTCTGAATGATGTTTTAATTTTCACAAAAGCTGGAAACACATAATAAAGGTTATGAAGAAACTCGTCATCTCGTCTGTTCTGAGAGAACCTCAGACAGCAGAAATGTATTTAGTGTAACATGTTTGTTTATATTAGTATTTTACTGTAAATCTCTTAATCACCTTTGCAAAATGTTCCACTCACAAAAGTACATTTCACAGCAGAAAATGAATCAGACTATTTGGATAATATAATAAAATCTTCTGTTCATCATTCTTCATATTCCCTCATTTTTATTTAAAAAAGAACACGATAGAGAAACAAGGAGGTGTTAGGGGCGTGGTGGTTAGGGTGGGGGGCGTTAGGGGGCGTGGTGGTTTGGATGGGGGGTGTTAGGGGGCGTGGTGGTTATGGTGGGGAGTGTTAGGGGGCGTGGTGGTTAGGATGGGGGTGTTGGGGGGCGGGGTGTTTAGGATGGGGGGTGTTGGGGGGCGTGGTCGTTAGGATGGGGGTGTTAGGGGGCGTGGTGTTTAGGATGGGGGTGTTAGGGGGCGTGGTGTTTAGGATGGGGGGTGTTAGGGGGCGTGGTGTTTAGGATGGGGGGTGTCAGGGGGCGTGGTGTTTAGGATGGGGGGTGTTAGGGGGCGTGGTGGTTCGTGTTACAGGGAACTTTGTGTTGGGTGGAATCTGGCGCCCCCCCGTGGACTGACGTGCAGGGCTGTAGTGGAGGGTAAACGTACGTAAACGCCGTTTACTGATAACATAATGCAATATAGCCAGGACAGCCTTACAGAGTCGCGACGCTTTGTGTTGCGTTGCTTCGCATCGCGTCGAGGTCTGTATGATCACAAAATTCAGAGTTTACCCACCTCTAATTTTACCACTATAGCACTGCTGACGTGGTAGTGTCCCGTCCCACCAGGGTCCCTTTGTTGACATCTTATTAAAATGTGTAACTTTACTTTGAGTATTTCAAATGTTGGTGTTAATAGTTTAAATATCTGAGTACTTTATTACATTATTTGACGTTATGTTACGTTACAGACTTCCGGTGCTGTTGTTCTTCTGAGCAGTTGGCGGCAGTAACGAGCTGTAACCACCAGTCGGCCGGAAGTAAAGAAGAAGAGCTTCCAGTTGACAGGTGGATGTTGTTTTGCTGTGGGTCAAATCAATCGGGGCGAATATTCCTCCATTAAACCATTCCTCCGGTTATTATACCGGGACGTGAATGAGCTCTGATATCCGTCTACCGGATCTTAGTCACGGTCCTTCCGCTGTTCGTCCCGCGCACCGACCCTCTGATGGCCTCCAGGCGGCCGGACAGCTTCGACGGGCTCGGCTACCGCGGCCGCGACGACCCGCTCTACGGAGCGAGCTACCCGGTCAGAAGCGCCGGAGGCCCTGCGGAGCTGCAGCACCACCACTGGGTCAGCACGCCGCCGGACATCCCCGGCAGCCGCAACCTGCACCACGGAGAGCGGACACCTCAGCATGACGACCCGCTGGGAGAGCGTGGAGATCCCGGAGGTGCCGCGGGCTGGGATGCACCGCAGCCCGGCGTACCGCCTGCCGGTGAGTCGGTGTGGTGGAACCGAGAATTGTTAGCTAGCAGCTTGAGAAAAGTTAGCTAATCATGGCAGCAGTCTAACGGCTGAATATACAACTCTAACGTTAGCTAGTTAGCAGGCTAATCCTACAATGGGAAGTGACCGTAACAAGCTAACGGCTACATAGCTAACAGCAGGTGTCTAACTAGCTAACATGTCAGCAAGAAGCATCTAAGTTTTATTCTTTCATATATTACTTCAACTTCTCCCCTTTGTGTGTGTTATTGATCGTATCACATGAACCTGTGTGTTGTTTCTTGCAGAGCAGCTCAATCGATTTGCCGGATTCGGAATCGGACTCGTTAGGTTTGAGAAAGATTCTTACTAATACTGATTATATTTTGTTTGATTCATTTTAAGAATAGTCGTTTATTAAATGTCTTACCGTCTGAATACACTGAATACATTACAGAGCTGTCAATCATCATCATCAGTTCTTAACTAGTGTGGAGCTTCTTTCTGTAAATCAATTTGTAAATCAATTAATTTCAAAATAACTGTCTCTAATTAAACCTCTCACTGCCTGTGTCCCCGTCCCTGTGTCCCCGTCCCTGTGTCCCCGTCCCTGTCTGTCTGCAGCCTGTTCACTGAGAACGTCCTCGCTCATCCCTGCATCGTCTTCCGCAGACAGTGTCAAGTATCGTCTCTCGTTCTTATCAATAACTTATCAATAATTTACCAATAACCAAAATCTGAGTCTCATCAGCTAAATGTAATCTCATCTGCTGAGATGTAAAATATTAATGATTTATTCATTATTATTATATTTGCTCTTTTTTTAAGTGTAATTCTAAAGAAAATAAGTATTGGACTTTAAACACAAAGTTAAACGCATGACTAAATCGTTTGTGATGTCAGTGCGGTTCGTGCCCTCTGATTGGCTGTCTCAGGTGAACTACCACGCCCGCTGTTACCACCTGACTCCCTTCAGCGCCGTGGCCGTGATGTACAGCATCACCAAGGCTCAGGTACCCACACCCAGAAACATCGGCTCTGCCTCAAGAAAAGACCATTTACATTAATAACACATTGTTACAAATATGTGTTATCAAGGAAATATTCAAATTGAAATAACAATGACCAATATAAATTGAATAATCAGTAGTTTTAATAGAATCTGAGCTGGGAATGTGTCAGTGAGCATGTGTTGTTGTTGTTGTTGTTGTTGTCAGGGTCTGAAGGCTCTCTGGAAGGGGATGGGCAGCACCTTCATCGTTCACGGCATCACACTCGGAGCCGAGGGCGTCATGAGCGAGTTCACACCGTTACCACGGTAACTACCCGCAGTCTGTGGCGTCGTGCACTAACACGTAGTGTCGTTGTAGTGACACGTAGTGTCGTTGTAGTGACACGTAGTGTCGTTGTAGTGACACGTAGTGTCGTTGTAGTGACACGTAGTGTCGTTGTAGTGACACGTAGTGTCGTTGTAGTGACACGTAGTGTCGTTGTAGTGACACGTAGTGTCGTTGTAGTAACACGTAGTATTACAGTAGTCTCATTGTAGTATTTTGTCTCTGCAGGGAGCTTCCTCACAGCTGGAGCTGGAAACAGCTGGCTGGACATTTACTGCTTAAAGGGTCCGTCCACTTCTTCTAGTACTTCTACTTTATCTCAGGAACTTCTTCCACTGAATGAAAGTCTCTCTCTCTGTGTTTGTGTCTCTCGCCCGCAGGTTAACAGCCGTCGTGGCGCTTCCGTTCTACTGCGCCAGCCTCATCGAGACCGTCCAGGTGATTATTGATTATTCCAACGAGAAAAACGTTGTTGCACAGAATCCTTTTCACGCTTTCATGTCCGCTGCAGCACCGTTACCATGACGACATGCATTACCCAGCTGTTTTTACCATGTGACCTTTCATCATTAGCGCCTAACAATGCGTCGACCTCTCCCCAGAGCGAGATCGTGCGTGACGAGTCGTCGTCCGGGCTGCTGGACTGCGTGCGTGAGGGTCTGACCCGGCTGCTGGGCGTCGGCGCTCCTCACAGCCACCGGCTGCTTCCTCTCGGCTCGCTGCTGCTTCCCGCCGCGCTGCACGCCATCCTGCGCTACGCCGTCGCCGCCTCCGTCCAGCGGGCAGCGCTGTGGTTCCATCAGCGCCGCGGGAAGCAGCGCGCCAACCCGTCCAACCCGCTGGACGCCTACTTCCCCGAGCTGGCCGCGGCGTGGGCGGGGTCTCTGGCGGCCGACGTCTTGCTGTTCCCCCTGGAGACGGCGCTGCACCGCCTCGGCCTGCAGGGCACGCGCACCATCATCGACGCCACTGACGGCGTGGTCGCCGGGGGCAACGTGGGCAGTCCGCTGGTGCTGCCCGTCAACACGCAGTACGACGGCTTCCGCGACTGCCTCCACGCCATCCGGCGCAAGGAGGGCGCCGCCGGGTTCTACCGCGGCTTCGGGGCGCTGACGACGCAGTACGCGCTGCACGGAGCGCTGCTCGCCGCCGCCAGGACGCTGCTGAGACTGCTCCTGCTGGAGGGCGGGGCCAGCTAGAGGCGTTACCATGGAGACGCAGCTTCACTTCCAAAGTAAAGAAATTCTCAGTTTGTCTTCAACAAGAAAGATGTTAAAAAGCTGTTGTGACAACGTGCCGTATTATTGATATAACGACTCCACTTCGCCTCGTTCAGTGGCTCTTTCCTGCCAGCCCGTCATATTGCGTCACGTTAAGCCTAGCTTAGCACAAAGAAGCGGGGGGGACGGTTAGCCTAGCTTCATCAAAATATAAATAGATCCACCAGATTCTCATGTGGACTCGTCCTGATGTCACTTCAGACCAGACGTTGTGGATGTGTGTGTTGCCGTGGAAACCGTATCACTTCCTGTTCCACATGTACTGAGACACATTCAAACAGCATCAGCTCATTTGAAAATGTGAAGCCATTTTTATTTGTATGAAATTGTAAAAATGGAAAATCTATTAGAGGCTATATGTGACCTATAAATATCCAAATATAATCCAATAACGTTAATGAAGAAGAAATGAATCAGTTTAATTGGGGAAGGTGAAGGTGTTTATTATTATTTCAAAATGTCTGCAATTCAATTGATATTATTATTGATATTAAGTTTTTTGAAACATTTGAATTAAATGAAAGTTATTCAAGTGTTTCGTCTTTTTAAAATGACCGAGTCGGCACTTATTCATGTTTTGTTCTATTGTTTGTTGTAAATGTTTAAATGTTGCACTTTGTGCCCCCTGAAAAATAAAATCTAAACTTGAACTTTCACTTGAAATAAAACAAAATGTTCTCAGTGGAGATGATTCTTCTGGGTCAATTTATTTCCAAAATAAGTTCAATAAACCATATTTCATCTTTTAAGATGAATCTATGGTCCATACAGGCACGTGCACAGGTAGACACAGGTAGACCGCCATGGTGCTCAAGCACCTGCCCTTATGCCCCGGATGAGAAAAGTCCAATGCTTTCTTTAATCATCAATATCTAAGAATAAAAATTACTTTCTGTCATCAATTCCACCCAAATGTGTTTTGAGTTAGACGGTTTTGTCTGTTTTTGTTATTCTGCCTGTTATTTAATCAATTTGAGTTAGTTTGTTAATAAAATGTTTTTATTTAATTAGTATTGTAGTTAATGAATCATTTTGGCGATGGGTGCCCTTTTGTTTTGGTTTGAGAACCTGCCCTGCAGAATGTCTGTAATTCCAATGTTATTTACGATTATGTTACATTACATCACAGGTCACTTACTTTACACTTTAAACCTGTGGCTTTTTCACATTTTGCCCAGGGAGCAATTAGGGGTCAGGTGTCTTGCTCAGGGACACTCCAGGGCAGCCTGGACTTGAACCACCGACCTTGTGCTTCCAGCTCACCTTCTCTAACCCCTGCACCACGACGACCCCATCATTTTATTATATTATATTTCCTTCACGTTTGTTATTTAAATGAGTCCCATGAAATAACATACTTATTTTAAGATAATTCATCACTACCCAGTTTAGATCAAATAAATATGTATAATGAACTTATTTTCTGTTTTCCTGCTCAAAGCGGAACCTTCGTCTTGAGAGCGGAACCTTCCTCTTGGCGATCGTTGTTTACAGTCGAGCCCAGTTAACCGGCGCTCCCCCATGTGTTCTCTCTCGGTTCAGCCCCGTGTCCCCGGTTTGTTTGGTCTGTTGGTTGCGGGTCGTGTTTGTTCGGTAAAGCCCTCCGTTACTAGCGGACATGCCGGCCGGCGGCAGCTCTTTGTTCTCCGGCTTCCGGGTTCTGGGTCTTTATTCCAACCACGTGCCGCACGCGCTCCGCTACCACAAGAAGCACCGCGAGTTCTACGTGGTGACTTCGGTCGGTCAGTGTTTCCACACGTACAACGTGAGTACCGCGAGCGCGCGTGTGCGTGTGTGTGTGTGTGTGTGCGCGCGCGAGAGAGCGTGTGCGTGCGTGTGTGCGTGTGCGCGCGCGTGTGTGTGTGCGCGCGCGTGTGTGTGTGTGTGCGCGTGTGTGTGTTGACTGACTGGTGTATTGATGTATCGATTGATCGGCATATTGACTGATGGGTGTATTGATGTATCGATTGATCGGCATATTGACTGATGGGTGTATTGATGTATCGATTGATCGGCATATTGACTGATGGGTGTATTGATGTATCGATTGATCGGCATATTGACTGATGGGTGTATTGATGTATCGATTGATCGGCATATTGACTGATGGGTGTATTGATGTATCGATTGATCGGCATATTGACTGATGGGTGTATTGATGTATCGATTGATCGGCATATTGACTGATGGGTGTATTGATGTCCTTCAGGTGAACCGGCTCGGCATCGTTGCTGTCAGTGAGTACATCTCAATAGATTTAAACCCAATTCCCTATGAAGGTTCTGCTCTCTGATTGGCTGCTGTGTTGTGATGTAACGTGGTTGTTTCCTAGGTAACAGCCTATCAGATGACATCAGCTGTGTGGCCGCAGACAGGATGCTGGTGTTCGCCGCCGCCGGGCGCCTCATCAGTGCCTTTGCTCGCAACAAAGAGGTGAGATAACTTTATTTTAAAAACACCATCCATCCATCTTCAACCGCTTATCCGGGGTCGGGTCGCGGGGGCAACAGCTCCAGCAGGGGACCCAAACTTCCCTTTCCCACATCCACCAGCTCTGACTGGGGGATCCAAGGCGTTCCCAGGCCAGTGCAGAGATATAATCTCTCCACCTGGTCCTGGGTCTTCCCCGGGGCCTCTTCCTAGCTGGCCGTGCTTGGAACACCTCCCTAGGGAGGCGCCCAGGGGGCATCCTCACCAGATGCCCAAACCACCTCAACTGGCTCCTTTCGACGCAAAGGAGCAGCGGCTCAACTCCGAGCTCCTCGCGAATGGCTGAGCTTCACACCCGATCCCTAAGGGAGACGCCAGCCACTCTCCTGAGGAAACCCATTTCGGCCGCTTGTACCCGTGACCTAGTTCTTTGGGTCATGACCCGTCCTTCATGACCATAGGTGAGGGTAGGAACGAAGATTGACCGGTAGATCTTTGGCTTCCGGCTCAGCTCTAAAGCTGAAAAGCGAGTGCAACACCGCCCCCGCTGCTCCGATTCTCCACCCAAACTCACACTCCATCTTCCCCTCACTCGTGAACAAGACCCCGAGGTACTTGAACTCCTTCACTTGGGGTAAGGACACATTCCCTACCTGGAGTAGGCAATCCATCGGTTTCCTGCTGAGAACCATGGCCTCAGATTTAGAGGTGCTGATCCTCATCCCGACCGATTCACACTCGACTGCGGAACGCTCCAGTGAGAGTTGGAGGTCACAGACGGAAGATGCCATCAGGACCACATCATCTGCAAAAAGCAGCGATGAGATCCGCAGCCCCCCGAACTGCAGACCCTCCTCCCCCCGACTACGCCTCGATATCCTGTCCATGAAGACCACAAACAAGATTGGTGACAAGGCGCAGCCCTGGCGAAGGCCGACCCCCACCGGAAACGCCTCCGACTTACTGCCGACCACCCGAACACAGCGCTCGCTTTGGGCGTACGAGGATTGGTGGCCCCAAGCAAGGACCCCCTCACCCCGTACTCCCGCAGCACCTCCCACAGTCTCTCTCGGGGACCCGGTCATACGCCACAGAACACATGTAGACGGGATGAGCAGACTCCCAACCCACCTCCATCTTTTACAAACACTTAGTTTTTATTTGTTTTGAAGTATTTGAGCCATTTTGCTCTGCGTGCAGGTGGTGATGTGTTACCATGGACACAAACAGGAAGTGCGTCTGCTGCTTCCTCTCGGGGATCAGCTGATCTCGGTTGACGGTGGCGGCGATTTCATCGTGTGGGACGTTCAGGGAGGAGGTAAGGGGGCGGGGCTTCACAAGTTCCCTCCAGTTTCTATCCCCTCCCCCTCTTATTACCCATCATGCCTTGCTATCTCTCTCAGACGTCTACTTGCGGCTGCACTTTGACCCCGCCACCTTTGACGTGTCGGCCATGATGCATCCCAGCACCTACCTGAACAAGGTGCTGCTGGGAAGCTCCCAGGGTGCACTGCAGCTCTGGAACATCAAGACCAGGTGAGTGCGTTAGCTCGTTAGCTTCCAGGCTAACAGGTCTGAAGTCACGCTTCATGAGAGCCACTTGTGCAACGGATTTATTGTTTTTGATTCGTTATTTATTCAAATCTCAACGCGTCTGGTCAACACATTAATAATGTATGAAGGAGTTGTTCAAATATGTGGTTGTTTTTCCAGTAAGTTGTTGTTCACGTTCCCCGGCTGGTCTGCTGGAGTCACGGTTCTGCAGCAGGTCGGTTTCTCACCAACTCGAATGATTGAAACTTTCTGTGTTTTTAAAAACATTTGAATGCCCTATGAATACATTTCAGTTTTGATAAAAAAACAGTTCATGAAATCCATGAAAGTTTAAGAATATTGCTAACTGGAATATGTTTAATAAAAACATTTGCTGAATAACTTCATTTCCCAGAGTCCTGCGGTCGACGTGGTCGGCGTCGGCACGGCGACGGGACGCATCGTCATTCATAACATCCGATTGGACGAGACGCTGATGAGCTTCACGCAGGACTGGGGACCAATCAGCTCGCTCGCTTTCAGAACAGGTGGAGTTTAGTGAGCGGAGATTCTAAATCATCGGATACTATAATAATAATTAATATTATAATTATTTTAACCACAACCTGTTGCTACTCTGTGTCCCTCAGACGGGCCCCCCATCGTGGCGTCCGGCAGTCCTCAGGGCCACATTGCATTCTGGGATCTAGAACGCCGGCAGCTGCTCACTCAGCACAGACACGCCCACAGAACTGCCGTAGCCGCGGCAACCTTCCTGCAGGGAGAGCCGCTGCTGATCACCAACGGCGCCGACAACGCCATCAAGGTCAGATCGTTTATTCTAATAAACGCCGATAAAGATTGACGGACAGGTACTCAGAACGGTTTCATTTTTCTCCTCAGGTGTGGATATTTGACCAGGAGGGGGGGTCACCCCGGTTGCTACGCAGTCGTCAAGGCCACAGTGCCCCGCCCTCCACCATCCATCACCACGGCAACGACGGGAAAAACATCCTCAGCGCCGGTAAGTAAATATGGTTTGTCCGAGGGTCAGTAATCGTAATCAGTCTATTTTATCATCTTTATTTTTACGAAAAATTATTTCTCGTTCAACTTTTAGATTTAATTTTCTTATTAACTTAATTTAAATTATTAAACAAAATGTCCAATTTCAATGATGTTTTCTGGATTGTTGACATATTGTATATTTTAAAAGCGGTCATAACGGATCATAAATGCGTGTGTTTTGCAGGTCAGGACGGGACGCTGCAGAGTTTCTCCTCCGTACACGAGCGCTTCAACAAGAACTTGGGTCACGGTGAGTTCAGCCGACTCGTTCAATGAAGACGGAACTTGTATCGGCGGCAACAACAGCAATCAGTTTATTTTAGCTGCTGAATGGACGAAGCGCCTCTGGACCAATCAGATGTCAGAGTGTCGCGTTGCTTGAATCCAGATCACAGCGCTCCTTTGTCCGTTCTAGGCTCCATCAACAAGAAGAAGGAGCAGAAGAAGAAGAAGGGGTTGACCTACGAGGCGCTGCGTCTTCCCGCCATCACGGCGTTCTCCTCCGGTGAGGCAGACTCGACACCGTCAGGCTCCTCGCCGTGATCCCATTTACGGTGGTGCCGTAAAGCAAAATTAGTGGCCGTGTGAATCGGTATTAATTTCCATCACAGCCTTTCCCCGTGCCTCCACCAAGCTCAACCATCGCCAGTTAATCACCCGCCCACACTGTCGCTCCGTCAGCTGTTGGCTTCCTTTCCCCCGGCTCGCCTATGACGTCCTCATCACCTCATTTAGCGACTTACGTTAAGTGCATTCAACCATAAAGATACAACAAGAACGGGCAATTTCTTGTTTGTATCTTTAATTTACAGTTTGCTAAAGATAAGTGGCGTTATAAGTACAATTTGTTAGTCTTTTAGAGTCTGAAGTAGCTCCGCCCCCCACCTTCTACCTGGGTTCCCTCCCATCAACGTACCTACTGGTGCTTTCTATACAGTCAATGAAAAGAACCTTGTTTTTAATATGTCCTCTTCCCTCTGATTGGCCGATAGCTGCCGCTCGCCAGGCAGACTGGGATGGCATCGTCGCGTGTCATCGCGGTTGCCTAGCAACCACCACGTGGAACTACCAGCGCTGCACGATGGGAGCTCATCATCTGCAGCCGCCGGCGGCTCGCCGGACCAGCATCGCCACGGTAACGTGCTTTCTCACCTGCGACTCACGTAACTTCCTCAGGAGTCAGGAAACATTTATTGCCATAATATGTCACATACACGGAATGTGACTTGGCGGTTGGTGCGTGACAGCAGACAATAGACGACGAGACAACAGTGCACGAGGAATAAAATAAAATATTATGCTGTGTTAGTTTAAAATTAAGGAATAAAAGTTTAAGTTAAAGTTGAAAATAAAGTGCACCAGCGAACAGAAAGTGACGTGTGCATGAAGAGCAGAGGGGGATGGAGTCAGAACGCTGTCTATCAAATCTGCAGTAGAACTCATTGAGCTTGTCTGCAGGCGGAGGTCATTCATGGAGTCGGTTGGCTTGTAGTTGGTGAGGTGTTTGTGAACTGTTGGAGTTTCTCAGACGTTCAGCGTCTCACCGCCTTGCTAAACTTGGATTGTGCCTCTGTGTACAAGTCTTTGTCCCCGCTCCTAAAGGCCTGATCCTTCTGCAGACGTAGTGTTCTGAGTTCCGCTGTGAACCAGGTTTGTCGTAGTTGAAACTCACCCTGGTGGATGATGGAACAGATGTACGAGGTTACAGCCTCTGTGAACTCGTCCAGACTGTTGGAAGCTGTCCTGAAATCAGCTCCTGTCTCTGTCCCCAGGCTGTCGACATCACTTCCTGTGGTAACTTTGCTGTGATTGGCTTGTCATGCGGCCGCGTCGACGTCTACAACCTGCAGTCCGGCCAGCACCGCGGTTGCTATGGCAACGAGGAGAAAGGTGCGTTCAGTTGCTCTCATCTTCCTCTGTCGATGCTGTGTCTCTGTCTATCATTAACCCCGCCCCCTCCCTCTCCACCTTCTGCTGCAGCTCACAGCGGGGCGGTGCGAGGCGTTGCCACGGACGCTCTAAATCAGCTCACGCTGACCGCAGGCTCTGATTGGCTGCTCAAATTCTGGCGCTTCAAGAGTAGGAAACAGGAAGAGCAGCTGAAGCTACATTCTGCACCAGCTAGCATGATGCTACACAAAGACAGGTAGCTAATAGTTAGCATGATGTTACAGAGAGACAGGAAGCTAATAGTTAGCATGATGTCACAGACAAAGGAAGCTAATAGTTAGCATGATATCACAGAGAGACAGGAAGCTAATATGCTAACGCATGATGTCACAGAGAGACAGGAAGCTGATAGTTAGCATGATGTCACAGACACAGGAAGCTGATAGTTAGCATGATGTCACAGACACAGGAAGCTGATAGTTATCATGATGTCACGCAGAGACAGGACGGTTGGCCCAATGCTACACAGACATGTAGCTAATGTTTTTCTGTTTTATGTTAGCGGGATGTTAGCATTAGCGCTGGATGACTTCACACTGCTGGTGGTCGACATAGAAACCAGACGGATCGTCAGGAAGTTTGCCGGTCACCGCAGCAACATCACCGACATGGTGGGTGCTGGAGAGCTAACACAGCTAATATAAGCTAGCATGCTAACAGACCATTTAACAGCGTTCTATATGTATCTTATGTTTCTTCCTCAGACGTTCAGCCCTGATGGTCGCTGGCTGATTACCGTGGCGATGGACTGCACCATTCGCACCTGGGATCTCCCCTCCGGATTGTGAGAATGGAACAGTCCACTTGGCTTTCACATAAACCACTCAATCATTAAACACACACTTAAAGTTGCATTCTAAACCAAATAAACTAGCTGACGCATTTTTATTATTTCACATAATTACATTTAAATAATATTAATGCTTCTCCTTCCTCAGTCTCGTCGACTGCTTCCTGGTTGCCATGGCGCCGGTGGGCGTGTCTTTGTCGCCGACTGGAGACTTCCTGGCGACGGCTCACGTCGACAGTCTGGGAGTTTACCTCTGGTCAGAGCCAATCACCGATCTGTGTGTTTCTGTCAGCTGATCTTCTCAAGCAGCCAATCACAGTGCAGCTTTCCTCCCTCAGGACCAATAAAAGTCTGTGTGGGCCTGTTGGGCTCCGCCCTCTCCCGGCTGACTACCAACCAGTTGAGGTGACGCTTCCAGGGGTCGTGGTGGATGATTCGGGACAGGAAGTGACATCAGAGGATGCTGATGATGAGTACAAGTCAGCCGAACAGTTGGGGGCGGAGCTTGTGACGCTGTCTCTGCTGCCGGAGTCGAGATGGAAAAGTCTGCTTCACCTGGACGTCATAAAGGTCATTGGCTTCATATGAAATGTGGTTAAATCTGGCTATAAACGGTTACGTATGAAAAGTGCTCATTAGATTAATTTAATCTTAATAATTAATACAATGTTATATATGTGTATATGTATAAATAATTTTCATTAGATCTACACATTATATGATTTACAGTTCAGATTTAAAATGTTTATTTAAACAATCATGGTTGTCGTTTCCAGAGGAGGAATAAACCCGTCGCGCCTCCTGCTGCTCCGGCTGCTGCTCCCTTCTTCCTGCCGACGCTTCCTGGTCTCACGCCTCGATTTACGTCGCCCGCGGTAACCGAGCAGGAAACCAAGGTAGAGCTTCAGTTTGTCAAATCCTGAGGGGTTTTGCACAAAAGTGGAATAAAGAAATCCAGAATAAGTGAAAAGCAGCTTGACTAAAGCCCAGTTTATAGCTGTTTTTACCCCTTCTTGGGTGCGTAGACCCATTTTAGACTAGCTGTGATTGGTCTGCTGACTACGTCCTTTACAGAGTCTCACATTTACGGTTTCATAGCGCAATATCACGTTTTAAAAGGAAGATTTTTGAAGAGAAATCAATCAGATTGAAGAGCTTTTGTGGGAAGAAATGCGTTAATATGAGCACTTGTACAAGCCGTCATTGGCGGACTATAAGGATGCCGGATGGCCTCTGATTCATGGAGGGAGATCTCCACAAACGTCTGAGTAAATAAACAAACCAAAGACGTGACTCTCCAGGTCATCTTCAACAAAACACGTGACTCCACCGGTTGTTCTGGAGGTGAATCGCTCTGCAACACACGCAAGACTTTACAACCAGGAAGTAAAACCAGTGCGTCGACACGACTGCGCAAAAAGCCGCAGACGCAGTTGCAGAAACATGCCAGCGCCTTTAGTTCGATCTTAATCGCTTGCTGAGCCGGGATGAGAAGGAGGAGTTAAGTCAATCCAGGTGCACACATCTGGGATCAGTGCACGTCCACGGCTTTCTTAAGTAGACCACGGTGTCCGTCACAGGTCTGCTGATGCACAGATGGAGGAGACGCGCGCGGCACGTTTTTAACCCGCTGAGCAGCAACTGATGGAAACTTATGAGCAGGTGAAGCCTCTAATATGACAAAAAAACGGCAGCTGTAATTAAACAGAGAAAAGCCTGGCAGACTGAATGCGGAAGGATTTAAAAATATCTATTTACAGAAAAGTTCTCTATAAACTGTCATATATTTCTAGAATTAATGTTCATACATAACAAACAAGACTGAACAAAAAAGATAAAATATAAAAACATGTTGCATGCTGGTAAATAGGTGTTTTTTATCTTCTTGACCGGTCTGACCGGCCCGGCTGTTAACCTGGTCTGATGATGACCATGGTGATGAACTACTGGTGCATCAGCAGACCTGTGATGGACACTTTGCTGGGTTTAATTCAAGCTGCTTTCGTGCAACCAAGTCAAAACTAAATTCTTCCAGGATAACCTGAATATCCCGGCTTAATGCAATGGCCCTTTGTTTCTAAGTCTGTAAACAACAATAATAATAAATGGTTGTTGTTGTTGTTTCAGTCGAAGCTCCTGGGGGGTCTGATGTCTCACAGGTCAGAGTTCAGTTCTGATCTGGAGTCAGCTCTTCAATCTGGATCGTGTGAGTCTCAGTTTCAACGATGAAAAAGAATATTAGTTTACACGTTTTTATTATTTAATACTTTCTTCAACCAAAAAATAGTTAATATATATATATTTTTTTATCTTTTTAAGTTTTTTCTTTCATTTCCCAAAATGTTTTTGGTATTTAATGTTTTTTCAAATAGATTTTCATGATTTAGATTTTTCTCAATTCAACACTTCTCAAGTTAAATTTAGTAGATTCAAATGTTTTTCTAGGGAGGTTATTTATAAAGTAAAAATAATAATAACTTCTCACCCTGTTTATTACATTAAATGTTTTTCGATAAATATTTTAATATAGATAAATCGTTCTTGTCTTTAAATTGGATTTTATTGTGGATAAAATTTAGTTTAAGAATAAAAACTTGTGTGAAGTGTGTAATAATCAATAACACTCCCATCAGTCGATCGCCCCGTGCGTCTCCTGAAGGATTGTGGGCCGGCAGCGCTCTCTGTCGAGATCACCTGTCTGACATCAGAGGGGGGCGGAGCCAGCAGCCTCCCACTTGCCTTCATTCACATGATTGACAGCATGTTGTCCAGTGGGCGGGACTTTGACCTTGCCCAAGCTTACCTGGCGCTCTTCCTGAAGGTTGGCCAATCCGAACACAGCATACAGTTTGCCGATGCTTCTGTCTTCCATTGTTGTACTTAACGTTGTTTTATTATTCTTCAGCTCCATCTCCGGACGGTGTCCCAGGACTCTGTTGCCATGGCAGCATTGCTCCGCCTTTCCTCCCGTTTGGAGGCAGGGTGGGCGGAGCTACGCGCATCTTTCGACCAATCGCTGTGTCTGTTGTCATACGCCAAAAGTGCTCTGCTGTGATTAAAAAAACAGATATTGATTAAAGAGTTGTTCCTTCTTCTCTGCATCTAAGTGATTTTATTCAACCCTTTAGTTTTGTTGAAATTATTCAATATTAAAAAGATTGTATTAAGTACATGAGTAGAACTTCTTCAGTATTAAGTACATCGGTACTAATGTGCAATACACGAGTCAAGCCTATATATAAATAATACTACCTGTATGAAGTACACATGTAGATCTTCTATGTAGTATATGAATTTGTTACACAGTACGTTTACCTATAGTACTTGGTTCTTCTTGTTGGATGACGTCACATCCTAACCGGAAGTATCCGCAGCGCTGAGTCAGACCGGAAGCAAAACAAACATCAGGTATCAGGATCAGCGGCCTGAGCGAACGCTGCAGAATTACCGACACTTCATTTCACTTTAGAAAAGTTTAAAAGCGTTTAATTAGTGTTCAGCGGGAAGCTTAAGAAGGCAGACAGCTGCGTCCGCGCGCGGGAAGAGCAGCGCGAGACGCGCCAACGCGGAAGTTCAGTGATTAAGTTGTGAACTTAAATGATACAAGTTTTAATTAAATCTTTACAGCCGTTTAACTTACGATAGCAATACCGACTTCTCCAAGTAGAGGTAATTATACAAAATATTGTGTATGTGTTTATTTACTATTTCTTAAAAAATCGCCACAGTGTCATTGCAAATACACTGAAATGTAAGTTAATTATAATTTAAAAGGGACATTTTCCTCTATTATTCCGCGTTTTATCTGGTAACGTATTAAAAAGAAGGCCACAAAACGTTTACAGCAGTAGAAGTACTAATAAACACTAAAAATGTCCTACATTCCAAGTTTATCACAAACATTAGCACTGAAGCCTACATTTCCCACGATGCACCTGCACCGTGTGTTTTGTCGGTCTGGTGACAGCTGTCACAAATGGTTAAATGTTCTTTATGGTTTTGTCAAAGATGAAGAGAAAACTGTTTCCCCTGCTGGTGGGCGGAGTCTTCTGCGTGGTCGTGATGTCACTGTACCGCATGCTGGAGATGATGCAGGGGGCTGAGCTTCAACATCTGGAGGCACCTGCTGGACAGGTGAATGATGAGTCGACACAACTTTCAGATTCTTGTCCCTCACAATAACAAGAATATTGTCAGTGTAATTATTGAGGTGGTGTTTAATAACGTACTTATTATTATATGACATAAAAATGGCCGCACTCCATAAGTTGTACGATGAGTTGATAACATAAACATTACTGAGATCAGTAGAGTATATGATGTATTGATCGTGTACAGGATGATAGAAATCAATACATCTTTCACCACCCTGCCTGTAGGATTTTTACCGCCTCCAGCAGCAGATCGACAAGCTGGAGCGTCTCCTTAGCGCCAACAACCGGCTGGTTGTCACGCTGCGCGACTCACTGCTTCACCGCCAAGCACCGCAGGGGGGAGGGGGCGCAGTCAATGTGAGCGCAGGCTCCGCCCACAGCCCAGCTGACGCCCCACCTGGCTGTCGATTGGCCCAAGGGATGAAGGGCAGAGCCGACGGAGTGCAGGTTGGCTTTTCATTCGTAAAGAAACATGAACAAAAGTAGTCTGTTCATTAGTGTGTAAGTCTGTGAGTGAAGTATATTCGTAGTCGTACGGAACTTGAATGAGTCTTTGTTTGAAGCTGCTGGACGTTTACAAACTGCTGCCGTTCGACAACGCTGACGGCGGCGCCTGGAAACAAGGCTTTGAGATCAGTTACCGCGGCAACGAGTGGGATGAGCAGCCACTGGAGGTTCTCCTGGTTCCTCACTCACACAACGACCCCGGTGAGAAGCTACCAGCCCCCCGATTGGTGTCCTTAGACCAACAGGGGAAAGGGGCGGAGCCTGTACAGGCCGAAGCTCGTTGATTGGACGTCTTCGTTAAGTGTGCGTGTGTTATTTTTCAGGCTGGTTGAAGACATTTGAAAATTATTATCAGGACCAGACGAGACACATCCTCAACAACATGTTGATCAAACTGACTGAAGACAGCAGGTACTCTTCCTCATCGTCTTCTTCATCTGCATCTTCCTCTTTGTCCTCATCCTCCCTTCTTCCTCCTCAGCTTCATCACCGTCCCCATCCTTACCACATTCCTCATCTTCTTCACACTCAAACCTGTTTGATCACAACTGCTGTTTTGGATTTGTTTTCTTTGTGAAGGAGTTCAGGTTTTATCCAAATTGATTGACACTTATTCTGTTCTTCAGGAGGAAAATGATTTGGGCAGAAATCAGTTATTTCTCTAAATGGTGGAACGACATCGACGAGCAGAAGAGAGAGATGGTCAAACGGTACCTTTTATAACAATGCTTTTTATATAATTTAAAGTATTTGACCATGTCCTTTAATGTTATTATGTCATTATTAATCATGTATTTATTGCTGTTAAGTTGTGTTTGTCTGCCGCTCTGTGATTGGTCAGCCTGGTGGGGGCGGGGCAGCTGGAGCTGGTGACGGGCGGCTGGGTGATGGCCGACGAAGCAAACTCTCACTACTTCGCTCTGCTGGACCAGCTGATCGAGGGACACCAGTGGATCCAGCGACACCTGGGTTCGTGTTGCTCCGGTGACGCTTCCACTCCTTCCGCTTTGTGTGACATCACATGTGTTGTTCCTCCTTCCAGGTGTGCGGCCGAGAAGCGGCTGGGCGGTGGATCCGTTCGGCCACTCCCCCTCCATGGCCTATCTGCTGAAGGGGGCGGGGCTTAGCAACATGGTCATCCAACGCGTTCACTACGCCGTCAAGAAGCACTTCGCCCAGCAACAGACACTCGAGTTTCTATGGCGACAGAGCTGGGGTGGGGTTTTTTATGGAAAATGAAATTAGGATAAACAGAAATAATATTTAATATATAACGATGTAATTAATGAAATATAATTTAAATTATAATTACACAGTAATAGTATGTATATTAAAACAGATGAATGATTATATAAATGAATAAAGATTAGTATTATTAAAATTAGATTATGAAATAAATTCCCATACGAAAACTACTTTCGAATTTCGAAAATATGTAAATTACTAATATAAAAACGAAACAAGGTTTTATTAACAATGAATTCCTCCGCAAAAATGAAGTCAAGGAGGAAATTCCTTTGAAATCGAATGGACATTTTGTGCAAAATATGTGAGCCTTAATCCCGCCCACTTCCTTGTTGTCAGACTCCTCCCCCCGCAGCGACATCACGTGTCACATGATGCCGTTCTACAGCTACGATGTGCCGCACACGTGCGGTCCGAACCCGGCGGTTTGCTGTCAGTTTGATTTCCACCGGCTGCCGGGGGGGCGGGCCATGTGTCCATGGAAGAAATCCCCTCAGCCAATCACAGAGCAGAACGTCCAAGAGCGGTATTATTATTATTATTATTGACATTACTAACATCGCCGAGTGTGTTCGTAAAACAGTTTGTGACTTTTGACTTTTCTTCTTTCTTCATATCTGAGATATTTCATCTACTTTTATCAGTTTTTATTTCCACATTTTGACAGAAGTTAATCACTCTGTGAAGATTAAACTAGTTTTGTTTTAGCTGCTTGTTTTTATCTAGAACACAAATTTAAAGTGTGGAATTTTCTTATATTTTGCATGAACTCAACTTTGACAGGAAGCAGCGTCTCTTTACAGTCTGCGAGTTGTGACGTCGTGGTGTCTGTTTCCGTGGTGACGTCGTGGTGTCTGTTTCCGTGGTGACGTCGTGGTGTCTGTTTCCGTGGTGACGGCTTGGCGTCTGTTTCCGTGGTGACGTCGTGGTGTCTGTTTCCGTGGTGACGTCGTGGTGTCTGTTTCCGTGGTGACGGCTTGGCGTCTGTTGCCGTGGTGACGGCGTGGTGTCTGTTTCCGTGGTGACGGCGTGGTGTCTGTTTCTGTGGTGACGGCTTGGTGTCTGTTGCCGGGGTGACGCCGTTGTGTCTGTTGCCGTGGTGACGGCGTGGTGTCTGTTGCCGTGGTGACGGCGTGCCGTCTGTCCCACAGAGCGCTCCTCCTGCTGGATCAGTACCGTCAGAAGTCCCGTCTCTTTCGCTCTCACGTCCTCTTGGTCCCGCTCGGCGACGACTTCCGCTTTGTGGAGGCGAGCGAGTGGGACGCTCAGTCCGGCAACTACCAGAAGCTCTTTGACTACTTCGACCAGCACCCGGAGCTCCACGTCAAGGTGAGACACCTGAGGCCCCTGGAAGGGGGCGGCGCCTGAGGGGGACACACCCACAGTTGGAAGTACCAGCGTTTCTTTAAATGTTCTTCTCTGCAGGCTCGCTTCGGGACTCTCTCAGATTACTTCGAGGCTCTTCATCGCCGGCTGGACGCGATGGGAACGGCTCTGCCGGCGCTGCGCGGCGACTTCTTCACCTACGCCGACCGAGACGACCACTACTGGAGCGGCTACTTCACCTCCAGACCGTTCTACAAGCGGCTGGACAGGACGCTGGAGGCCACGCTCAGGTATGCTGTCTCACCTGTGATCCAGGTACGTTATCAATGAATGACTCGGGTACTTAATCAATCAGTGACTCGGGTACTTAATCAATCGATCAACTAATTTATTAACTTTTGTACACTGTTGATTATTTTGTGCTTCTTTTCTCTCAGAGCGACAGAAATCCTCTTCAGCTTGGCATTGGCTGAAATGCGCCGTTTCCGTGGCGACAGACTTTTGGTCGCCGATTTCCCTGCGCGTGAACACTTTCGGCGTCTCACGGCAGGGAGGCGGAGCCTAGCGCTCTTTCAGCACCATGACGGTATAACCGGCACCTCCCGCGATCCCGTGGTGGTGGACTACGGCACCAGGTGACTACTTCCTGTTAGCAACGTGGATACGTTGACTTTCGGTTATAAATCTGGAAGTAACAGATGGAAACTCAAAGTTAGCATGTTAGCCACATTAGCGTAACAGGTGAGGTTAAAATGTTGCATTAGCTTGTTAGGACATGAAGCTGAGCAGGAACAATGTGATGTATAAAGCATTAGCAGCACGTAGAACTCTTTCGCGTGCTAAGCGTTAGCATGTGTTTTGTCTCATTTGTCCCTCCATGCTCTCAGCTGACGGATGGCGTCGCCACTGGCAACGGTTACAGGTACCGCCTGGCTTAGCATGAGCACTTAGCGTTAGCTTCCCCCTCGCAACCCGTTCATTTAGCATTAGCATCTAACCGTCACTTCCCATCCCCCATTACATCTGTTTCATTACTGTTTAGTTTAGTTATTACTCCTATCAAGTTAATTTATTTTACAGTGCACAGCTTAACGTCATCAACATTTACCTTATGAAGGAAAATAATCATTTCTGAACTCAAAAGAAAATGAAAAGACTAATAATTAAAGATGATCTTATTTCACAGGTTGTTTCACTCCATCATGAACCTGCGCCAGGTGCTGCAGAGCTCCGCCCACTGGCTGCTCCTACTGGACAAGAGCCAGTATTATCACAACCAATCAAAACCCTTCATGCAATTGGTGACTTTTTGAACTTTTCCTGGTCAAAACATTTTTGTAGCATTTCTGAATATGGTTTTGACTGTGAATTGTTTGCGTGGAGACGAACATCCAAGTTGTGGTTCATCTTTTTAAGGACGATGTGATATCGGCACACAACGCTCTGCCCCTGAAAACGCCGCTCGCGCTCAGCAATGAGCCCAGGTGAGAGGGCGGTGTCTCATTATGCTAAGCTAACTGAGGCTGATAGCATAGCGTTTCACAAGTTCAGATTAGTTCTTTTAGGGAAACGTGATGTTTAATCGAACTTTATTGCCCTTCAGGTCGTTGATCATCTTCAACCCGACGGAGCAGCTTCAATCCTCCGTCATCAGCGTCGTGGTCGACTCTCCGGACGCCGACGTGGTCGATGCAACAACGGGTCAACCAATGGCTGCGCAGATCTCCGCAGTGTGGGCGGAGCCGACCCAGGCGTCCACGGAACAATTCCAGGTGAAGAATTATAAATGATTTAGTGTTTTGTAGCTTTTATCTTTAAATTTGGAATCGCTTCTTCTTCTAAAATGAATCATTTCCAGTTGCACAGTTTGACGAACTGATATGTTGATTATTGCTGGATGATATTAAGTCCCTCCCCTCAACGCTTATATCTTCACCTCCAGCTCGACTTTGTGGCTCAACTTCCTCCTCTGTCACTCGTTGTGTATCATGTGACCAAAGCCTCTTTTGGCTCCGCCCACCGGGCTCGGTACACCTTTCATCGCCGCGGCAACCCGCCAGCCGTCCAGTCCGAACACTTCCAGGTGTCCGGCCTGGAGAGACCGGAGGCCGACGCCCCCCTGTCGCTTAGCAACAAGCACATCAGCATATGGAGCTCGCCGGAGACCGGCCTGCTGCAGGTCAGACTTTCAAATTAAAGGCTTGAGTTTACTGATCAGCAACACAAAGTTAAAATCACAACCAACTGAATCAAGTTTTAATTTTGTGAACTGAAACAGAAATGACTCCAAACTGTCTAATAATACTTTCATGATGATGATGATTATTATTATAATTCTTCTTATGTTTTTCATTATATTCAGTCTTCTTGTTATTACCGTCATTATTATTATTATTATTATTAAACCCTTTAGGGATTTTAATTGTTCACGTTTCATAATTTTTTTCTTTCGGCGCGTAGAAGCTGCGTCTGCTGCCCGGTCCGGTCCGGGAGGTCCAGGTCCAGTTCCTGTGGTACGGGACCCAGAGGAACCAGGACAAGAGCGGAGCCTACCTGTTCCTGCCGGGGGAGGAGGGGGCCCAGGTAAGACCAGGACCACAACCAGAACCACTGACCAAGCGGAACCAGGACTAAAATGTCGCCCCGCCCACCCCCAGCTCTACTCGTCCTCAGAGCCCCCTCTGGTTCGGGTCTCCAGAGGTCCAGTCTTCTCTGACATCACTTCCTGTTTCCGACACTTCACACACACGGTGCGGCTGTATCACCTGGACGGTAAACACATTTAACCCGTTGATCCGTTTCTATGTTTTCATTTATTTTATGTTTATTTATTTTAACAAGTGGGCTGTTTCAAAATAAAAGTCTCCTGTCTGCCCCAGGGCATGCTGGGAGATCCCTGGAGATTTCCAACATGGTGGACATCAGGTCAGAGTTCAACCGAGAGCTTGTCATGCGGCTCGTCAGCGACGTCGCCAACGGCAACCGTTTCTACAGCGACCTCAACGGTTTCCAGGTTCACTTGCATCTCACGCCTCTTCATCATGTGCTTTATTGATCGATTATTGATGATTTACTCATTTTATTCAATCAGACTTTATTGATCATTGATCAGGGATTTTTAGTAGATTGTTGATGATTATCGATGGATTGTTAATAGGGATTATTAAATAAATAATGATTTATTGGTCATTTATTGATAGGGATTATTAGTAGATTTATTTATAGATCATTCATTAGTTATTGATTCATTATTGATACTGATAGTGGTTGATTGATTGTTTATTGACGGACACATTACAGCTAGATAATTGATTGGTTATTGGTGTAGATGCAGCAGCGGCGGACCCTGCAGAAGCTGCCCCTGCAGGCCAACTTCTACCCGATGACCTCGGCGGCGTTCCTTCAGGACGCGACGAGTCGCGTGTCGCTGCTGTCGGCTCAGAGTCAGGCCGTCGCATCGCTGCGACCGGGTGAGCGGCTCCTACGGATTAATGCCACGTATCATCAGGGATGTGTATTCATTGATCACTGTTTGAAAACAGGAATACATCAATACATTTGTCTGTGAAGTATAAATAAATCCGTAAACGAGTCAATGGACGGTGAAATAGTTACATGAGACCTTCATTAACCTCAGAACTGTCTACTCAACTTTGTAAGAAGATGAATGAAGCTTATTTGTCAGTGACTGTGATGACCTCTGACCTCTGACCCGTGCAGGGGAGCTGGAGGTGGTGCTGGACCGGCGGCTGCAGCAGGATGATAACCGCGGCCTCGGTCAGGGCGTCACCGACAACAAGCTGACAGCGAGTCTCTACCACCTGCTGCTGGAGGACAGGAGGGGCGGGGCTGAGGTGAGGGGGCGGGGCTCTGTTAAATGCGGCGGGAAACAACATCAACATGATATTTTTTGTGACAAATAATTAAATTATGTTTGTTTATTATGAATGACTAAAACTTTATATATATATATATATATATATATAAATATATATATATATATTCAGATACATTTGTTTAATTTAATGTTTATGTTTAATTTTCTTACTATTTTCATTTACATATATATTTTTTTGTGGTTTTATTTGGGGACAGGAAGTAGGAGGAGCCTCAGTTGAACACATGTCGCTGCTCGCCCACCTGACCTCACTGTCCCTTAATCACCTGCCAATCACCATGGTCGCGCCTAGCGACAGCCAAGTGCCAAAGCTCCGCCCCTTCCTGCCCCTCCGCTCATCACTGCCGTGCGACGTTCACCTGCTGAACCTCAGGACGCTGGAGGACTCACAGGTAACACCTGGAAACACCTGGAGGATAAAGACATCCACAAATATGGATAACAGATTTATATTAAAAAGTAAAAAAGAAATACTTTACACTGTAGTAATCGATTATTTTAATAATTGATTGTCATAATGGTTCTTTCTTTGTGGACAAACAGGAATCAGACAGTCCGTCACAGGAAGTGGCTCTACTCCTCCACAGGAAGGGCTTTGATTGTAGCTCCGCCCCCGAGGCGCCATTGCAGTGCACGTGGAGTGCGCAGGAGGAGGTGGACACGCACATACATGTCATTATTATAAATGTAAACTGTAAAGTTGTGAAAATGACATATGTCATACATGTAATGTATATAACGTCATATATCAAGTATTCCTCTCTGCAGGTGGATCTGGACCGTCTTTTCTCTCCTCTTCGGTTCCATTCGGTCCGCCGCTCCGGTCTCACTCTGCTGCGGGAAGACGACCAACCAGAATCCGCCCGGCAACCGGCGCAGCCACACGTTGCCCGCCTCCGACCGATGGAGATCAGCGCCTTCCGCGTGGAGGTCGCCTGAATAAGCAGAACTACAAACATGAAACATGAACGTCTGAATTATACTGATTATTGTTTAATGCCAAAAGGAAGAGCAGAAGAATACATAACAGATGAAATCATTTTGAACTAAATGATAAAGATAAATTCATAAAAACTCTTTTCTCAGATCCGTAGTTTGTTAAGCGGACGACCCGCTCAATGTGAAAACATTCACATGTCTGTTGTGAATGTGGAAATATCTCTGATGTCGGTCAGAGGTCATAGGTCAGAGGGAGATAAAACTGAAGTGAAGGGAAGTTGCCGTGGCAACATAAAAGGACCAAACCAGTCATTAGCTGTCCAATTAGTATGCGAGTGTGTTTCCATGGTTACTGTCAATCACAGTTTGCTTGAGACTTCCTGCTACTGCTGTTTAGTTTATTCAATGAAGTCGTATGAAAGAATGTGGTGTTGTGGGTAAAATTGTATGCGGTTGTGTAATTTACATATATAATTGTGGACGAATGTCTCCAAAGTGCACATTTCTAATTGTTTAAATATTGATTATTGTTTTGTGTATTTGCTGTGAACTGAAATCTTTGGGAAACTACTAAATGTTCTTGGAATCTTTTTAATGGGTTGGGGTTAAGTTTATTGTTTATTGTTAATTTTGGGAAAGATCTATGGTTTTAATACAAAATAAATTATTTTTTAATTTTTCTTTTTAATCCTCTTTTTGTGATCATTTAATTTGCCTTTTTGTGTCATACACATATATATATGTATATATATTTATATGTATGTGTATACATATACGACGCTTAGGAGGATGTAAACGATAAGCAGCAGCGAGCTGTATGACAACGTGTATTTGTAACAGCAAAGAGGCACCAAGAAGTTTTTAGTACCTCACTAGGAATGTGATTGATATATTTTACAGCAGGGTCTCAAACTCCGGCCCGCGGGCCTCATCCGGCCTGCAGGGGGTACCGACTTTGGTGTACCCCCCTGCCCCCCCGTCGGACCGTCAGCTTACAATCACATTAATACATACACAATATTCTTTGCTCTATTGACTATTTTCTTAATTTATTTCCATTGTATACATGTTATAGTTAATATTTATAATAATAAATATAGAAATAAATATTTTTCTCCGCTATCATCAGTTTCTTATATCGTCTTTATATGAGATTAAATATTAATGTTGTTATTTTTATTTTCAATTGTAACACGTTGCATAGATTATCTGATCAATTGATCCATTAAATGTTGACTGAACTGTCACGTGACTCGTGTCAATGTCACGTGACTAATGAGTTTTAAAAGAGTATAAACTGTCACAGCTTATTTTATTTCTGAATAACTTCGTGTATTCGTCTTGTAATCGATTCATTATGACGCAACAAGTTGTAAAAAAAGAACGGAGACGGAACCGTCATGAATGCTGACGGTGGAGGTGACGTCACACTGACAACGCCAGCTACCGTGAATTCTCAAGAAGAAGAAGAAGAAGGAGCGGAAGTGACGTGCAGCCAGACTTAAGACGAAAGTTAGTCTCGTGACTCCGGATGTCTGCTCAGGTGAGTCCTCGAGGGACTCAACGTGATTATGAATGATGAATTGTGATAATAATCAGCTGGGGGTGTTTGGGGAAGTATCCGCCAGCTTGCGTGGACTTTTCTTAATGTAACGCCGCTTCGCGTGCACGCGACACAGCGTCCGTGCAGCTGCAGCGTGCACGTGATCATAAAAGGTCATAAAAGTATTTGAGAGAGTCCCGTCAGAGCTGTCCTACGGGGTCAAGAGTCCAGGGTCTAGTGTCCAGGGTCTAGTGTCCAGGGTCTAGTGTCCAGAGTCTAGTGTCCAGGGTATAGGGTCCAGAGTCTAGTGTCCAGGGTCTAGTGTCCAGGGTCCAGGGTCTAGTGTCCAGGGTCTAGTGTCCAGGGTCTAGTGTCCAGGGTCTAGTGTCCAGGGTCTTGTGTCCAGGGTCTAGTGTCCAGGGTCTAGTGTCCAGAGTCTAGTGTCCAGGGTCTAGTGTCCAGGGTCTAGTGTCCAGGGTCTTGTGTCCATAGTCTAGTGTCCAGGGTCTAGTGTCCAGGGTCTAGTGTCCAGGGTCTAGTGTCCAGGGTCCAGGGTCTAGTGTCCAGGGTCTAGTGTCTAGTGTCCAGGGTCTAGTGTCCAGGGTCCAGGGTCTAGTGTCCAGGGTCTAGTGTCCAGGGTCTAGTGTCCAGGGTCTAGTGTCTAGTGTCCAGAGTCTAGTGTCCAGGGTCTAGTGTCCAGGGTCTAGTGTCTAGTGTCTAGTGTCTAGTGTCCAGGGTCTAGTGTCCAGGGTCTAGTGTCTAGTGTCCAGGGTCTAGTGTCTAGTGTCCAGGGTCTAGTGTCCAGAGTCTAGTGTCTAGGGTCTAGTGTCCAGAGTCTAGTGTCTAGGGTCTAGTGTCCATAGTCTAGTGTCTAGTGTCCAGGGTCTAGTGTCCAGGGTCTAGTGTCCAGGGTCTAGTGTCCAGGGTCTAGTGTCTAGTGTCCAGGGTCTAGTGTCTAGTGTCCAGAGTCTAGTGTCCAGGGTCTAGTGTCCAGGGTCTAGTGTCTAGTGTCCAGGGTCTAGTGTCCAGGGTCTAGTGTCTAGTGTCCAGGGTCTAGTGTCCAGGGTCTAGTGTCCAGAGTCTAGTGTCTAGGGTCTAGTGTCTAGTGTCTAGTGTCCAGGGTCTAGTGTCCAGTGTCCAGGGTCTAGTGTCCAGTGTCTAGGGTCTAGTGTCCAGGGTCCAGAGTCTAGTGTCCAGGGTCTAGTGTCCAGGGTCTAGTGTCCAGAGTCTAGTGTCCAGGGTCTAGTGTCCAGAGTCTAGTGAGAATAAGACATTAATAATGATTAATAAATAAACATTAACATATTTTAACATATATTAACAACATTAATAATTGGGATGTTCTTCTTCTATTGACGTGAGGATCTTTGGTTCTTCTTCAGGTGTTTGTGTTGTACTTCGCTAAGAGCGTGGAACTCACCGGAGTGAAGGAGGAGGGGAGCGTTGCCGTGCCAACGCCAATCAGCAGCCGGGACCTCTGGAGGCTGTTGCTACAGCGACACCCGAGGTGTGTGTGTAGTGTGTACGTGTGTGTGTGTATAATGTGTACGTGTGTGTGTTTTCATAATGTGTGTGTGTGTGTGTAGATTGTCCCTCCTGCAGGATCAGGTGGTGTTGGCAGTGCGTCAGCAGTACGTTGCCATTGGCGACCAGGTGGTAACCCTTGGAGACGGGGACGAGGTTGCCGTGGTGCCGCCGCTCAGCGGAGGATAAACACAAGCTGTAAGTTATTGATTGATCAAATAAATTATATATAATATATAGTTTTTCATATCCATGAACTATAAATTTAGCTGGATTACATATGAGAGATTAAAGTGATTAAAAACTCTTTGAACAATATTTGATATGTTCTAAAGATATCAATAAATATGATCATTTGAACTTTGTTTCAGATGAGCAAGTCGGAGGAGAGGCGGGACATCTTCAAGCTGAGCCGTGATTGGCTGTCGGTACAGGAAGTGGTCGACGCCGTCAGCAGCACTTCCTGCGGAGCCGTTTCAATATTTATAGGTTCAAATAGGAATTATTAACAGCATAAATATTCATTACAAACGATATTTTCAATTCTTCACATGTTTCAGAAATATTTAATAAAACTAGTTATTTGAAAACGTGTGTGTGTGTGTGTGTGTGTGTGTGTGTGTGTGTGTGTGTGTGTGTGTGTGTGTGTGTGTGTGTGTGTGTGTGTGTGTGTGTGTGCGTGTGTGTGTAGGTGCGACCCGCGAGGACGAGGTCGGCGGCAGGAGGGTGATTGGTCTAGAGTACGAGGCGTACGAACTCATGGCCCAATCAGAGTTCAGTAAGCTGTGTGATGACATCAGAGCGCGCTGGCCAACCGTGACTCACGTGTGCGTCCACCACCGGCTGGGGTGAGAATCCAAGATGGCTTCTGCTCTTTGAACAAATCAATACGTTGATTAATTCTTCCCTCATACGTTTATCAATATATCCAACGATACGTTGATCACTAGATACGTCTGTCAATAAATGGATCAATACATCCATGGGTGAGACAACGATGCTAACTGCTAATGCTATTTGTAAATAAACAACTCTCTTATAGTGTCATTTTAATATTTTTTATTAAGTATTGATCGTGTCGCCTCTGAACTTCGTCCCTCAGGTGGGTGAAGGTGGGCGAGGCCAGTGTTGTCATGGCGATCTCGTCTCCTCATCGCCATGACGGCCAGCAGGC
Organism: Gasterosteus aculeatus; assembly: GCF_964276395.1. Classification (NCBI taxonomy): domain Eukaryota; kingdom Metazoa; phylum Chordata; class Actinopteri; order Perciformes; family Gasterosteidae; genus Gasterosteus; species Gasterosteus aculeatus. Next base: position 394,921 of record NC_135702.1, on the reverse strand, counting down.
GATCTGGCACTGCATCGAGCAGCTGAAGGCCAACCTCCCCATCTGGAAGAAGGTGCCAGATGTTAACTGAACGCTCCCCACCTCCCTACTCCCAATGGTGTTTATTGATCGCGACCTTCTTGATCAACAGGAAGTGTACGACACACAGGAGGCCAGCTGGAAGGAGAACGCAGAGTGTCCATGGTCCTTTCAAAAAAAAGTTCCTCCAGCTGCGTCGCCTGGAGAAAACGTCTGAGCGGCGGAGAACAGAAGTTATTGATTAAGAGCGTTGTTGGTGTTTTTCGCAGCAGATTGAGACTTCTATGTCTGTCGTCACTGTGATGGAAGATTTCACACAGACAATTAGAATAAAGGCTCTGAATCAAATATGTCTTTCTCGGTTCATTTCCTTGCAGGGGAAAAAAGGTCCCAGCAGCTACGTGCTCAGTAGACCAAGAACATCGCTCTTTATCACAACAGGGAAGTTCCTATTCTTCAGTTACAGACGGCATCAACAGAAACTTGCTTACATCCAACACATGTAAACCAACTTGTTGTGACACCACAGCGAGACTGAGGACATCTTATCAGTGTGAGACAGCTCAATTCACTCCCATGGACACACCACCCCAGCACTCATACAGTGAAACAGTACATACATGTTTTCCATTACATCACTCAAGAAGGGAATAAATAAAGTTTATTAAAAGCAGTTAAGCGATTGACACAACTCTCCCACGATGCATTGCACAAGTGGAGATGAAATAAGATTGATGGATTATAAAAGAAAATCTGAAAAAAAGTGTGATAAGTGAAATACAAAATCTTTTCATTTAAAAATAAAAACTTAAAATCTGCACCTAGCTGGATAATATCTACAGGTAAACATTCCACTTCCCCCAGATAGTAGTTATTACTATTGTGTAACATCTCTTCTCACAGGATAAAGGTTTACTGGTCAGTGCACTACATGAATCAACAAGCTGGTTTAACTGGTATTGTTTGTATTTCTTATGAAGATACAATAAACAGAATTAAAAAAAATAGATGTCAGTAATTACATTTAAAGATCACAGGTGTGTCCACAGGTAACCTGAACTCGAGTCACGGTTGTGGTGGAAAACTATTGTCAACGGAACATCCGATAAAATGATCGTAATCATCCCATGACTCACCTGTGTGGGCGGAGCCTACCAGGTAACTCCGTTTTACATCCGTTCAGTATTCACTTGAATTCCTGAACAAGAGGTGCAGCGGAAATTATTACAAACTAAACATTCTCACCTGTAGTTGATTTAATAATATAAATGTGGACAACTTTAATCTGTTGTCTTTGAGTTGAACAAAAACGTTTGCGTGTATGTAGCCGAATTCAATATCATAATCTTTTCTTAAACATTCTTTAAGTTATAATCTCCGTCTGTTTGTGTCTAGTTTGCTGCAACCAGCCCTTTAAATAAAGCTTTTGTTTTGAATACAAGCGGAAGTGACGTAGTCGCTGTTGCTACACACAACCCCCCTCCCCCCCCGGTGGTCAGCTGACCGTCGGTCGGTCCGGTGACTGTCAAATCGCTGACGCCTGCGCCTCCGTGACCCGGTTCCCGCAGCACCTGGCCGAGGCGGGTCTCCGTGTCGCCCCGTTACCGGAGCTCCTGGCCCGCGCCCCCGCCTGCTTTCATCTGGAGGCCGGGGCATTAGCATAAAGCTAACCGAGCTCGTTGCACCGAGAGTCGGACCCAGATTGGTCCCACTCCCGAGGCCGGTCTGCCGGTCACTTCTCCCCGGAGCCTTTGCCCCCCATCCCGGGAGCACCATGGCGGTGCTGGACATCGCCATGCAGGCGCTCGCTGTGTTCGGCTTCATCCTGTTCTTCGTGCTGTGGCTGATGCACTTCATGTCCATCGTCTATGTGTAAGTCAACGGCTGAGCTAGGCTAACCGCGGCTAGCTAACGGTTAGCCCGTCTCCCGTCTTTTATCTCAAATTGTGTTCCTTGGTATTTGTGACTTCCAGATAAAACACGAAAGGGGGACACGTGCATTTTCTCTGCGGGGTCCTGGGGGTGTGACGGTCGGTAACACCTCTGCGTCTGAGCGGGTGTCTGTGGGGCGTTTTCTTGGTTAGCCGCTAGCCGGCTAGCTGTGCCAGCTAACGTTAACTGCACTCGCCCGGGGACCCGTGTCTAGTAAACAGAGACTTCATTCACATAATCGACCCACTTCATCAGGGGTGGGACGTGTCTCCCTTCGTATAGATCTCGGCTCGGTTCCGTCCCGGTGTTATTCGAGTTTCTTCTGTTCTCCGGACGCAGAGCTTTGACCCGGTTCTGGTCCGCGCGGTGAGGGATGTGTCCCGGGTCGCTCTGCAGCCCGCCGGGGCTCCTTCCCTCTCATTACATTACATTACATGTCATTTAGCTGACGCTTTTATCCAAAGCGACGTACAATAAGTGCATTCAACCATAGGGTACAAACTCAGGAGAACAAGAAACAAGAAAGTGCAATTTCCTCAAATAAGCGAATTTACAATTTGCTATAGATGAGTGACGTCACAAGTACAATTTAAGTGCTGCAATTTGTTAGTCTTTAGTCGAGGTAGAGTCTGAAGAGGTGTGTCTTTAGTTTGCGGCGGAAGATGTGAAGGCTCTCTGCGGTCCTGATGTCTTCAGAGAGCGCGTTCCACCATTTCGGCGCAAGGACAGCGAAGAGTCGAGACCTAGTCGAGTGTTTTGCTCTCAGTGAGGGAGGGACGAGTAGTTTTGCAGATGCAGAGCGGAGAGTGCGGGTTGGGATGTAGGGTTTGACCATGTCCTGGATGTAAGCTGGACCCGATCCATTCACAGCATGGTACGTGAGCACCAGTGTTTTGAACTGGATGCGGGCGGCCACCGGTACCAGTGAAGAGAGCGGAGGAGTGGAGTAGTGTGGGAGAATTTCGGAAGGTTGAAGACCAGTCGAGCTGCTGCATTCTGAATGAGCTGCAGAGGTCGAATGGCGGTGGCAGGGAGACCTGCCAGGAGGGAGTTGCAGTAGTCCAGGCGGGAGATGACAAGAGCCTGAATCAGTACCTGCGCTGCCTTCTGAGTGAGAAGGGGACGTATTCTCCTGATGTTGTAGAGCGTGTATCTACAGGATCGCGTTGTCGCAGTGATGTTGGGAGTCAGGGAGAGTTGGTTGTCGAGTGTGACGCCGAGGTTCTTAGCAGTCGAAGTGGGCGTTAGCACAGAGTTTCCAAAGTTGACTGTCAGGTCCTGGGTAAGCGAATCATTTCCGGGAAAGAGAAGTAGTTCAGTCTTGTCGGGGTTGATTTTCAGATGGTGGGCGGACATCCACTGAGAGATGTCAGTTAGACAGGCAGAGATCCGAGCCGCCACCTGGGTGTCCGAGCGAGGGAAGGAGAGAATTAGTTGGGTGTCATCGGCATAGCTGTGGTAGGAGAAGCCATGCGAGCGAATGACAGCGCCAAGAGAGTTGGTGTAAAGCGAAAACAGGAGGGGACCCAGCACGGAACCCTGAGGAACTCCAGTAGTAAGAGGACACGGTTCCGACACGGATCCTCGCCAGGTTACCCGGTAGGTGCGGCCATCGAGGTAGGACGAGAGAAGGGAGAGAGCAGAGCCTGTGACACCAAGTTCTTGAAGGGAGGAAATAAGGATCTGGTGGTTGACCGTGTCAAATGCAGCAGAGAGGTCCAGAAGGATGAGGACAGAGGAGAGAGAGGCGGCTCTAGCAGTGTGGAGTTGCTCAGAGACAGCAAGGAGAGCAGTCTCTGTAGAGTGGCCTGCCTTGAAACCTGACTGGTGGGGGTCAAGGAGGTTGTTACAGTGGAGATAAGAGGAGAGTTGATTAAAGATAGCACGTTCAAGGGTTTTGGACAAGAAGGGAAGAAGAGAGACCGGTCTGTAGTTGTTTTCTTCAGAAGGGTTGAGGGTGGGTTTCTTCAGGAGAGGGTTGACTCTTGCCTCCTTCAGAGAATTGGGAAAACAGCCAGATAACAGAGCGTTGTTGATGAGAAAGGTAAGGAACGGAAGAAGGTCAGGTGCGATAGATTGTAGAAGATGTGATGGAATGGGGTCAAGAGGGCAGGTGGTCGGACGGGCAGAGGTTACTAGGGTAAGAATTTGGTTAGGAGAGAGGGCGGTGAAAGAGGGAAGTGAGGGCGAAAGAGGTGAGGTCGGTGGGACGCGAGAAGTAGGTGGTGGGTTTGAGAAGGAGGAGCGTATGTCAGCTATTTTCTTGGTGAAGTAGTTGACAAAGTCTCCCGGAAGAAGGGTGGAGGGGGGAGGAGGGGTAGGGGGTTCGAGGAGATTGGAGAAGATCGAGAAGAGTTTTTTGGGGTTAGAGAATGAGGATTCGATTTTGGACTGGTAGAAAGAGCTTTTGGCAGCAGAGATAGAGGCAGAGAACGAGGAGAGGAGAGATTGAAATTCAAGCAGGTCGTCAGGTCGTTTATATTTACGCCATCTCCTTTCCGACGCTCGCATGGTGGCTCTCATGGCACGGACCTCTCCTCTCCTCCCTGTTCTGGTGCTTTTAGGCTCGGATCTCTCCGCTGGTCTCAGTCACTAAAACAAAACCCGGACACGATCACTCGATCAACGCGTTGTAATCGGACGTTTAATCTCTATCTGGGGGACTTTAAAACGACACATTTAAATTCTTAACAATGCATATAAAGTAAGAACACCTTCTGTTGCAAGATGAACATCACCAGCTCGTCACCGAACTGCGACTTCCCAGCAGCCAATCAGCGTGCAGCTAGCCTAGCATATGTTAGCGCTGAGCGCTCTGATGTTCATAATAAACAAGGGACACCTTTTTAAAAAGTATCCAGAGACACCTCCGAACTTACGGGGGTGAAAATATCCACCTCGCGCTAATTCACTGATGCCCTGGTAACCAGGTAACAGCCAATCAGAACGCAGCAGGAGGCACGCAGGTGAGCTAGCGTAGCATTTGTATTTATTTGTTACAGGATTTCATTCTAAAGGCCGCCGCGTGTTTCTGCGTCTTTACGTCAACGCGCTGGTTTCACTTCCTGGTTGTAAAGTCCTGCGTGTGTTGCAGAGCGATTCACTTCCAGAACAACAGGTGGAGTCACGTGTTTTGTTGAAGACGACCTGGAGAGTCACGTCTTTGTGTGTAGAAGTCGCTGGTTGCTTTATTTATTTATCACAGACCTTATTGCCCCGTGCATCCACACTGCTGCTTTTCATCAAGGACACATTTGTCCCGTATTTTCCTCCACGACTTTGTCCCCCTCGTTTGTGGAGATCTCCCTCCATGAATCAGAGGCCATCCGGCGTCCTCATAGTCCGCCAATGACGGCTTGTACAAGCGCTCATATTTAAAAGCTCTTCAATCCGATCCGTTCTCTCGTAAACGTTCTTCCTTTTAATAACGGCCGTATTGTGCTGTGAAAACGGAGACGTGAGACTCCGTAAAGGACGTAGTCAGAGACCGATCACAGCCTGGTGCTGCAGGACGCTGCGTCGCTTTAGACGCTAGACTAGAAAAATGGGTCAACGCACACAAGGAGGCGTGAAAAGACACGCGTCCCCTGCGCGTCCCCTGCGCGTCCCCTGCGTCGCTCTGAAACAAACGCAGAAGACTTAATCTGAAGGATTTCAAAGCAGAAGCAAATAGTTCTGATCCTGAAGGTGACATCATCTGTTCAGGGAACCTGCTGTGACGTAATAACCAACTTCTGTCCCACTCAGGCGTCTCCATCTCCACAAGAAAAGGTCGGAGGTCAAACAGCCGTTTGTGCAGCTGGTTGGAGTTTCCCTGCTGAAGCCGCTGAAGGGCGTCGACCCGAACCTGATCTCCAACCTGGAGACCTTTTTCACACTGGACTACCCAAAGGTGAGCCCACTAGCTCCCCGTAGCCCGAGCGGCGCCCCCCAGCAGGGCGCGTGTTCTAACCCTTCCTTTGTGCGCAGTACGAGATCCTGCTGTGCGTCCAGGATAAGGACGATCCCGCCGTGGACGTTTGTAAAAAGCTTTTGGGCAAATATCCAAACGTCGACGCTCGACTGTTCATCGGTGAGCGAAGACTTCTGTTGGTTTCCTCTCGCTGTAATGGCGCCTTCGTTAGCAGCTAACGTTAGCCGGTGTTCGTTCTTTTGTTCTCAGGGGGAAAGAAAGTTGGAATCAACCCCAAGATCAACAACCTGATGCCGGGCTACGAAGGAGCCAAGTACGAGCTGGTGTGGATCTGTGACAGCGGCATCCGAGGTCAGTGAGGTCACACGACCAACATCAGCGCCGAGTCCCTCGTCGGGTTATTAATGCTGACTGTGTGACAGTGAAACCCGACACCCTGACCGACATGACCAATCAGATGACGGAGAAGGTGGGATTGGTCCACGGGTTGCCGTATGTCTCCGATCGACAAGGATTCGCCGCCACGCTGGAGCAGGTAATGCTAACGAGTAGCGAGTGCTATGGAAGCGAGCGCAGGCCCGTCGCAATGCGCCATCAAGCGCTCTGAAGCCTCGCGCAATAACTGTTGGTGATCTAAATGAACGTCACCAACATTTAAGTTGATCCTCTGTCCCTCCTTGTGGCCGGGGGGGCGGGGCTTATGCAGCACGCCACAGACACAGAGCGACACCGACGGGTGAAGAGAAGCAGTGAGCCCAACTAAGCTAAGCTAACTAAGCTAAACTCTCGCCCAAACAACAACCGTCCGCCCGTCTTTAACCTGAACTACTGTCGGTTCCTCCGGACGGCTCCTTCGCCTCTTTGGGCGGGAGGGACGCCGTCCTGCGGCCGATGCTTAACATGCTGCAATAAATGTTGGCACAACAAAAGTGTGATATTGTGGCAGCCATAACCGGACGCCCGTTTCAATGTTAAACTGTTTGAAACGCTTTTTTATTACCGCTGCATGTGGTATACTGCATACCCGGGGGTCGTCGTGGCGCAGGGGTTAGAGAAGGTGTGCTGGGAAGCGCAAGGTTGGTGGTTCGATTCCAGGCTGCCCCATAGCAAGACACCTAACCCCTAATTGCTCCCCAGGCAAAAATGTGAAAAAGCCACGTGTTTAAAGTGTAATGTAAGTCGCTTTGGATAAAAGCGTCTGCTAAATGACCTGTAAATGACCTGTATGAAAGTCAATCTTGATTATTCCAAAAGGCGTCCCGCTGGGATCCAATTCAGGACTTTTACTTTCTATATTTCTAATTATCTTCCAAAATTCTGTTCCTATCACTTGTCCCGTTTTAATAAAGATTAAACCGGCGGTGTTTTGCAGCGCTAACAGATGCTAACGCTAACCCGTCACCAGGTGTATTTCGGGACGTCCCACCCTCGCTCGTACATCTCTGCCAACGTGACGGGAATAAAGTGTGTGACGGGGATGTCGTGTCTCATGAGGAAGGACGTGTTGGACCAGGCCGGCGGATTGGTCGCCTTCGCTCAGTACATCGCCGAGGATTACTTCATGGCCAAAGCCATCGCTGACAGGTTAGCGTGCTAGCATGCTAGCGTTAGCGCCGGTTGAGATAAGTTTTGTTGATGTATTTTCTTTTAATGCCGTCTCTCCCGTAGAGGCTGGAAGTTCTCCATGGCAACGCAGGTGGCGCTGCAGAACTCTGGGTCGTACTCGATTGGCCAGTTCCAGTCCCGAATGATCAGGTGACCTCAAAGCCGTACAGCTAATAGTCACTTGAGTTGTATGCTTTATGTTGTTAGGAAAGGCTGGTCGATTCTACTATTTTTATTTTCATCTCTTATTTATTCATTTATTTATGCTCTTTCACTTAAACCGTAATGCTTGAATGAGTTGAACGTTTTATTAAATATCTGTTCCATTGCGTGTGGTCCTCCGATGTACTTTGTGTCCTCAGGTGGACCAAGTTGAGGATCAATATGCTGCCCGGCACCGTGCTGGAGCCCGTCTCCGAGTGCTTCCTGGCGAGCCTCATCATTGGCTGGGCTGCTCACTACGTCTTCAGGTAGGCAGACACCTGCTCGATGATCGTCCTCGTGCTTCTTCTGTCCGTGAATCTATTTCACCATGTCTTTGTTTGGTGAGCTGCAGGTGGGACATGATGGTCTTCTTCATGTGTCACTGTCTCGCCTGGTTTATATCGGACTACATCCAGCTGACTGGCGTTCAGGTACATTTAGAATCATTGTTACTTACTTATTTTTTCTAGAGAAATATTAAAATGCCGGATCGATTATATACAGATTGCAAGAACATATTTTAGCCTTTTATTTTGAAAGGTTACAGTGAGATGTTTGGATTTTATTTTGTAAACTTGACACTATTTTTAGTTGCGTGTTTCATCCTTTTTATTGACGTTGACGAACTGTTTGTAATAACGTTCGATTAGAGACTAATACGGACGAGACGTGTGGTTATTGATCGATGACATCATCTGGCAGGGCGGCCCGCTGTGCTTCTCCAAGCTGGACTTCGCCGTGGCCTGGTTCATCCGGGAGTCCATGGCGGTGCAGATCTTCCTGTCGGCGCTGTGGGACCCGACCATCAGCTGGAGGACCGGCCGGTACCGGCTGCGCTGCGGCGGCACCGCCGAGGAGATCCTCGACGTGTAGTCGGCCAGAAACAGACTGTTTTTGTTTTTTATGAGAGGAAATGAAGTGTCTGTGTGTGTGTGTGTGTGTGTGTGTGTGTGTGTGTGTGTGCGTGTGTGTGTGTGTGTGCGCGTTTTTACCTATTTATGTTTTTTTGGTGCTAAAACTAAATGATGCCAGAACAAGCCAATGAGAGCGCAGGAAGGAAGAGTGAGTGACGCGTCGCGCTGAATCGTATGATCTTTGATCTGAGCGGAAACGGCCAATCAGGAGGAGGAAGAAGTCGCTCTCCTGATCGGCTTGTGAGCGTTTATTTTATTGTTTTTGGAAGATAAAATAATTACAAGTAAATAGGACTTCATGTTCAGATAGAACAGAAGTCAGAGCGGCGACTCATCAGTATTCACAGGTGATCTTCAGTGTTTAGTTCGGAAACAAACACTAAGTTGTGATTAATATTCACAAAGAAAAAAACCAGTGGAGACAATTTGTTGTGTTAAAAACTTCTCCAAAGATATTTATTTAAATGAACTCGTCAGCTGGAGGGGAAATATCAGATTTTGACTATAAATCGTCTGTCTGGTGGTTTTCTTTAGTGTCAACATTTAAGACAAATCAGCCAATGAGGAGTGAGGATTAAATATTAAGGACAAAACAAACAAAAACATGTTTTTTAGCAAATGTTTCCCAAAAAAACACACGTTTTGTAACATTGTCTTATGTTTCTCATAATTCCTGAATGTTATATATTAATATTTCTTTCAAAGTATTTTCTTATTCCACAAAATTATTGTCATTGGAATAAGATCTTTATTTAGTTTTTACTTCATGTTGTTGTGAGAATTTCTTTTTTCACTGTTACAAAGTTGCTCATTCTGGAAAAAGATCTCATAACGACAACTTCTTCTTTTCGTGATGATTCAAAAACAAAATTATTATAAAGCTGTAAAATCTTTATTTATAAAAACTGTCGAGGGTGAATGAAGAGATCTGAATCTTAAAGAAAATGTCTTAATTTATTAACTTTAGTGAATTATTCTGAGCGTTGAAGTTGAATTGACTCAAACCAGATCGGCCAATGACATCGCAGCAATTCTGATTTGAGAATGTAATCTCACATTTTTCCTTATAAATATATTCTTTAGATTTAGTTTTCGTCCCCAACACAAAAACAAGCGCTGAATGATTCCAGTATTCTGACACTTTAAGGTCAAAACATTTCAAGTGATTCGAAACATCCGATAAAAAAACAGGACCAAATATTAACGAATACAGAAATGAATGAATACATTTCTGAACCTTTGCAGTCTAAACACTGTGTGTGTGTGTGTGTGTGTGTGTGCGCGTGCGAGCGTGCGTGCGGGGTTTGGTTGATGACGTCAGCTACAAGTCGGACGAACCTCAGTTTCCGTCGTCCAATAGAATTCTTGCGTTCACTGTTGTGTTTTGTTTTTTTATGACAAATATCTGCTGTAGTCTGCGAACCGACCAATCACAGTGAAGGATGGCGGCCACGCGGGAACAATAAAGGTTTATCCTTCTGAAGGTGACATTTAACGCGTGTTTGTCTCTCTCAGGAGCAGCTTGTGGGCGGAGCCTCTAGAAATCCAGCAGCAGCCATTGGTTGGCAGATTATTTGTTTGTTCAGTGACTCATGTCACCACTTCCTGTCTCACTCCCTGTTGCACAAAAGTAGAATAAAGAAATCCAGGATGAGTGAAAAAGCGCAGCTTGACTTAGTTTGATCTTAATCGCTTGCTGAGCCGGGATGAGGGGGAGGAGTTAAGTCAATCCAGGTGCACACATCTGGGATCAGTCCTCGGCTTTCTTAAGTAGACCACGGTGTCCGTCACAGGTCTGCTGATGCACAGATGGAGGAGACGCGCGCGGCACGTTTTTAACCAGAACAAACAGGAAAAGATCAAAGATAAAAACCGTTTGCAGGCTGTAGGTTTGCAGACGGTGTAGAAACGACCTGCTCACATATGAATGTTTAACGTAAACTGATGTCAGCAGGTGAGAAGGAGGCTCATTTGTCTGCACTGGGGGGCTCCAGGCTGCAGCCCCGCTGAGGACGTGGTCCTTGTGTTACACCAGGCAGCCCGTGATGGGGGGATTCAGGGTGGGACAGATACTGCTCCACCTCTTCATACATGCTACATTCTCCAGTGCACCAAACACTATCACCACGTACGGAATGTGTGGAAATCCTCTTTAATGTGACGCATTCTTCTGTGTCCATGAAGGTAATAAAGATGTGAGCCAAGGACTTCAGTGGCAAACACACACTGACAGTACGACAAATAGTGCTTTTATTAACAGCCTGGCTTAGAAAACAAGCTCAGTGGCAAACAGACTAAATAAACCACCACGGCTTCCTGTCCGGGTTTAATTCAACCTGCTTTCGTGCAACCAAGTCAAAGCTGAATTCATCAAGGATGACTTCAATATCTGATCAATCATATCTAATCTAATCAATACAATAAACACAGCACAGAAAGCCCAGTGCCATCGGCTCCCACAATGCATCAGTACCACTTAACATTAGCATAGCAAAACAAAATAATCACTAAAATCCTCTGGTCAGATATTCTGAAAGGTTTTAAACGACAGTTTGTTTTTCTTTATTGGTAAACAGCTTTATGTTTTCATGTCTTAATGTTACACGTAACAATACTTGTTACACGTATTACTCATCAAAGTACACAGCGTAAATATATAGAACCTGTACTGTAGTATTAAAATGTAACATGTTAAATACTCAACATTGCAATACATGAATTATGTCCAAATAAAATAAATATACTTGTCAACTGTAACAAGTATTGTATTAAATATTCTTCTATTTTATATTTAAATACAACTCAAAGAGCATCTTACAAGTTGTGTGGTTACACGTATTACATAACAAGTAATACTTCATGTTCACGGTAGTAAGTGCAGGTATTGTATCTGATATACTGATACATGTTCAACCTCTTATAGTACTTCAAAGTGTACTCACAGAACGCACTTGGTACTACAATGTCAGTCAGAACCTGCAGCCGGTTTCCTTTGGCTCTGATTGGTCGCTGTTGTGATGGACTGAGTGGGCGGAGCTACTCGTTATAAAAGTCATACGCCCTGAAACAGGATGTGACGTCATGAGGAAAATACATTCACTTCCTGTAAAACAAGAAACCTTTTCAGGTTCAGACTTAAAAACAGGTAGAAACTTCAATACACTGGAGAATGTAAAGATAAACAGTTTGGAAGCCATTTAAACAGGAAGTGATGTCATAATGAGAGAATTAGTTGGTCCAATTAAAGGCACGTGGTTTGACCCCCGTCCCCCATTTTTACTAATTAGGTTTCCTAATTATCACATTAAGTTTAAAAAAACTTTCTTAAACGTGACTTTTGTCGGCTGTTAAAAACTATTCTATTCAATTAAATCATATTTAATATTTTGCTGTAACAAATAAAAAACAAGTACCAAACAAAACCCTTAAGACTTGAATTTAAAAATAACTTAAAACATAATATTGCATTTGTTGTCATTTCATAGCTAAACAAACAAGCAGTATTATTATTGTTTAAGAGTCAGAAGGGTGACTGGAACACAGCAGCTTTCTGGTTTTTTGTGGCTTATTTCCTGTTTCCGGAATAAAATTGTAATAAACGGGAGATTTAAAAAACAAGAGCTGGAATCGAATGAAATGTTTTTAATAGAAAAAAGGGAAACTTGAAAATCAACCAATCACAGCTCAGCTTGTTACACACTCACACACAAGTATGTATACATCTATATACGTGTATAGATGTACACAGACACACATACAGATGTATAAATACACACACACACAGGTACGACAGCGAGCATTGAAAACATCACCGGCTCACGTTTTAAAACACAAAATGATTCCAAATAACTAAGAAACTTAAATCAGCACAAACAACCAGCGGATGGACTTAAGACAGCAGAATAATTCATAGAGTGAAAATAAGGCACAGAAGACTTAGAGGACTGAATGAGACGCAGTGAGGACCCGGAACTGACACTTCAAACTATTCAAATCAAAACAATAAAAAAAGGAAATCAACTTTTTCTTTTTAACATTCAGACAGAAAAACGTTCAAACCTTATTGGCTCGTTGGACTCTCTTACCCACAATGCCTCGCTACTGGCCGCTCAGTCTGCTCAGGAATGTGCTGTGTAACCTTGGTAACCGCTTCACTTGTTACTGTGATGTCAGAGTGTTTGTAGGCACAGAACGGTCCAGTCGGAGATCCCATTAGTCCATCTGCTCCCCACCTGGGCCAATCAGAAGCCCCGCTCAAAGCATCACAAGAAGGGGGCGGAGTCTGTCAACAGCAGGAGAACCTGGGGTTAAAGGTCAGGTGGTGGACTTGGAGAAGGAGACCCGGAGGTTAAAGGTCAGATGGTGGACTTGGAGAAGGAGACCCGGAGGTTAAAGGTCAGATGGTGGACTTGGAGAAGGAGACCCGGAGGTTAAAGGTCAGATGGTGGACTTGGAGAAGGAGACCCGGAGGTGCTGGTTGTGGTCCAGCTGGTGGTCATGCAGAGCGATCAGAGCCTCGATGGCCTCCTCCACAGACGCCAGCTGCATCAGAGCCATCTTCCTGTCCTTCCTGTGACATCAGAGGAAGTGACATCATTACATTGAGTTCTCGTTCCATAACTGAAGGGTTCAAACTGCTGTTGTTACTCACTGGAAGAACTTGAAGGCTTTAACTGTGACCCCAGCAGAGGAAAACAAGTCCTTCAGCAGCTCCTCACTGACCGAAGACCTGACGACAGACACGTCAAACCCTGACACGTGTGTATCACATGTGTATCACATGTGATACCCATGTACACTTATTACCTGTACATTATATACAACATCAACACCACCAACGACGGGACTATCTGTCAATCAGCGTGAAGACGCGTCTTTAATACAAAATACATGATAATATATACTGCAAAAATCATCATTATAAATATATATTTATAATGATGATTTTTAAAAATGTTAAATATATATATAAATATAAATATTTGATAAAATGACCAGTACCAGTCTACATTTATAGATATTATTATTATGTGTCATTTGGGTTACGGGATGTTGGAGAGGTGAAGCGTCGCCGACGGAGGGAAGATGTTGTTAAAGTTTTTGGATCCGGGCTTTTTGAAGCGGTGGAGGGCGGAGCCTGAGTAGTCCCAGGTCAGCGGCTGCTCCTCTGGCCCCGCCCCCCCGCGGGGCAGCTGCACCGCTTGGTGTTTGGACGGCATCACCCGGATCACGTTGCCGTGGAGACGATGCCCGTTTAGATGACTCATCGCTGTCAGGAGTGAGAATATATTATATATCTAATATTCATCTTTAATATTTTAATTTCAGGTGTTTCTTGTTTAAAATGTGAACTGGTTGGTGTTTTTTCAAAGCTTTACATAAAGTCTGTAAAACATCTCAAATCGATGATGTAAGATCATTTTTCCATCATGCAAACATGGATTTAAGATAATTACAACTCTTGTATTAATGAATCAAATGATTTAACTGACTTTAGAGTTTCCTGCTGTTGGTAATATTTAAATAAACATGTAGTAGAAGTATTAACATGATTTGTCCTTCATTGTATCAGTAAATGTGTTAGATATGATGTGCAGGCGAAGAAGCGTCGGACCGAGTTGAGCCTGAGTGGCGTCGCTCATCTGAACCAGAGCGTTTTCCTTCTTGTTGAAGAGGATTTTAACTCTCTGAACGTCTCCATAAACACCTGAAAACACACAAACACGCCGTCAACGTCCACGTCCACGTCTCAGCGTCCTGCTGACGAACAACGGAGGCTCTCACCAAACAGGATGAAGAGGCAGCGAGGAGAGGCGCTCTGCGGAGACAAACAGGGTCAGTACGGTCACCTGAGAGAGCAGCGCCCGGAGACAGCGTGAACTCTGACCTCTGGGTTAAGGTTGGACACCAGCAGCACCGAGTGACCAGCAGGAGGCGCCACCTGCAGGGAGACACCAGGAAGAGACAGCAACGGGCCGGGGACGACCGCCATGGACAGACCTGAGGGAGAAGACACACAGTCAGGGGACAAAGGGAGGAGGAGGAGGAGGGAGGAGGAAGAGGAAGAGGAGGAGGAGGAGGAGGGAGGAGGAAGAGGAAGAGGAGGAGGAGGAGGGGGAGGATGTGAAGGAGGAGGGGGAGAAGGAGGGGGAGGAGGAGGGGGAGGAGGAGGGGGAGGAGCTCTTACCTGTGTGTTGGTGGAAGGTCGGCTGGAAAGCTGCTGCTCCGTACGGAGGAAGAGAAACACCTGTAACACACGCAACACGTGAACAGGAAGCGACCGCACACACACACACATATGTATATATACACACACACACACACACAGACACACACACACAGAGACCGAGACCATAAAGTCATGTTTACATTGTTTACTGAGGGAATAATCAGGTGTTTGCTCATAGACGTCTACGCTCCCATAGACGGTTTCATGTTAGACAATATTACGCAGACCGGATAAACACAAAGAAATATAAAATATACCGTTAAAGACCGACGCGATGAGCCTGTATTTTCAGCTCCTGATTCCTGTTGAATGAATCTTTCTTTGTAGTAGTTGCAGGTTATTTTTTTGTGTTTGGTGACTGAGACAACGTGTCAAGAGGGACGAGCGCATTTCATTAGGAGACAATACGTTCGCTTTACCAAATAAATATTTCAAATAAAAGTTTATCGGTACCAAACGGCCCGCGGACCGGTGCCGGTCCCCGGCCCGGTGATTGGAGACCACCGTTCTGTGGGTCCTGAAAAGTCGCCCCCTGGTGGTCAGGAGAGAGAACGCCGCTTAGAGACCTCCACACATCCAGTGTGTTTCCTGTTTGGTTCTTCTTCTCCTTCTTGAGGCCCCGGCTAGCCGAGGTTAGCGTAGCGTTAGCGTTAGCTGGCCTTACCGAAGGCGGCGGCGGGGTCCATCTCTCCGGGCGGGAGGTGGGCTCTGGTGAAGTCTCGGCTCTTGTCGTTGTTGTACTTGACGTTGAGCGTGCTCAGCTTGGAGAAGTCGATCCTCAGCGTGCAGCAGCCGTTGTAGATGTTCTGACCGTCCAGAGACTAGAAGACAGGAAGTGACACGGGTGCAATCGGATTGGTCCCGAGCTTCCTCAGACTCTGGACTGGAGCTCTTTATTCTAATGCTGGGACAAAGGTCCGGGTCCAGACTGAGTGTGTGAGATGGTGCACGTGACTCACAGCCCTGGCGTGGTGAGCGTGCACGATGTCGCTGAACTGCAGAAGAACCTGAAACTGATTATTTCTGGTGAACGTGATGATCTTCAACACCGAGCCGAACTTACTGAAGATCTGCAACCACACAATGATAAAACTGTGAAACCAGTAATATACAAACATAATAATGGTAATACGAACAATACATGTGGTAATAATAATCATTAAGATTAGTACAAATCTAAATATTGTAGTCATAACAACAATAATTCTACTAACGGTTATAATAAGGAATAAAGTGATTGACAACCTGCTGCAGGACCTCCAGAGTCACCGGGTAGAATAAATTCTCCACGATGATTCTCAGGACGGGACTCTGACCTTGCGCTAAGCCCCGCCCCTCTACCCCTGACGCCATGTTCCCAGGATGCACTGCTGCTGCACTGATGGCCTGCAGAGCCGCTCCCTGTCAACAAACACGTTTCTAGAATTAAAAAATGATCTATATATTACTACGGTAAAAAAAGAGAACGCTGCCATATCATTCAATTTGTCTGTATTCATTCATTATTTGAATTTTTCTTTTAAAACAGATTGAATATATATATAATATATATATATATAATATATATATACACATATATACGTATATATATATACATATATATATGTATATATATATAATATATATACACATATATACGTATATATATATATATGTATGTATATATGTATATATATATATATGTATGTATATATATTATATATGTATATGTATATATATATATACATATATACATACATACATATATATGTATGTATGTATATATATTCTATATGTATATGTATATATATATATATGTATATGTATATATATATATATACATATATATATATATATATGTATACACATGATGTGTGGATTGGGCGGGACTAGAGCTGCAGCTCCTCACGTGATTGGTCAGATTGTCGGTTTTGAGCTGACGATGGGTGGAGTACTGGATGAACATTGGTTGGTTCCTGATAGTGGGCGGGGCCGAAGTGTAGTAGTTCACCATGGTAACAGCCGCCTCCTCGGACGCCATTTCTAAAAACGTGAGAAAGATCATTTAACAAATTGGAGAATCAGAATGAACAAATTGAGATAAAAACATTAATAAGTTACACAAAGTAAAACCTCTTTATTTCTAGCAAAATGAGAAATAAAATACATGAAATTAAACATTAAAAATGTTTAATTTCAATCATTATTCCTAAAATGAAATTGACATTCGACAGAATGAAAAAATCTATTACAGAATAGTTTTGAAATTTACGCAGTAACAAATTTCAATAGTTGGCTATTAGCCACTTTTAGCTCTTAGCTGTTAACGGTTAAATGTTAACCAACTAACGCTATTCCAATGAAATATATTATTATTAATAACTATCGGATATCAGCCGTTACCTGTTTTTAGGCCGTTATCGGGTTAATAACTTCACTTCCTGTTCAGAGACGTCAACAGGAAGCTGAGGCGGGCGTAGGACCGGAGACGGGACGGACTGAGCGCGCTCAGGAACACACAGCCTATCGGTGGCGTCCACTGCGGACAGACAGGTGAGCGGGACGATTATCAGCGGGTGGGCCGGTGATGGGGGGGGCTCACCTGTGCAGGGACCGGAGGAGCTCATGTTCTCAGCACAGCTGGAGGAGGAAGTGAAGCCTGATTCCTACAGAGAGCAACGCAGGAAGAGCGTCAGCACCTTCATCAGGGACGCCGGTGTGTCTCAATCACCATGGCAACACGTCCAAAACCTCAACTCAGGCTCATCTGAGCTGCTGGATTAGTTCATCACTCCCTGGATAAAAGGCAGCGAGACACTTGAGCCACACGGCTCCTGTAGCTCTGTGAATGCTAGTGTGCGTGTGCGTGTGTGTGTGTGTGCGTGTGCGTGCGTGTGTGTGCGTGTGTGTGGTTCTCCTGTCATCAGTGGGTGTGTGTGTGTGAATGGATGAATGATGTCATGTGGGGTTAAAGCACTTTAACACTACAAAGACTAGAAAAGTGCTGCACAAGTTCATCACGTCCTGTACGATGCTGAAGACAGGAACCATTTATTTACAAGAAGAACTTCAGGAGCCGAAGTGGTACGTGATGAAGACCACGCCGTCTCACACCGCGTCTCTCACGCTGTCTCACAATGTCTCACACTTCGTCTCTCACACCGCGTCTCTCACACTGTCTCTCATACTGTCTCTCATACTGTCTTACATACTGTCTCTCATTCTGTCCGTACAGTGTTGCAGGGGGTAGAGAGGGTGTGGGAAGCGCAAGGTTGGTGGTTCGAGTCCCGGCTGCTTCATGTCTCAAGTCGAAGTGTCCCTGAGCGAGACACCTGACCCCTAATTGCTCCCTGAGCCAAATGTTAAAAAAAAGCCACGGGTTTAAAGTGGCTTTGGATAAAAGTGTTTAACATGATCATATGATTCATTAGCCTCATGTGTCTTTACAGTCTGTACACATGTGACGTCCTCTGTGCAGAAACACTCAACACAGGAAAAACCCCAAACAATGAAAAGTATTTGATGGGGAGAATAAAGGGAGGAAACCTCTAGAGACAGAGGACGATCCTCCAGGGACGGACACACTGCGATGGACGTACAGAATGAACAACGTGAAATATGTATAATACATTAAATTCACACAACATTTGGGCTGCAGCGTGTGGTGTTCATCACGTAACGGAACGGGGAAATCTTCTTGTAAATAAATCATAAATAAATAAAAATAAACTCCTTGTCCTCCCCATCTGTAGCATCAGCAGCATCTGTAGCATCTGCAGCATCTGCAGCATCTGTAGCATCTGTAGCATCTGTAGCATCTGTAGCGCTCGTGCAGGACGTCATGGCGGCTTAACGGGTCTTTCCAGCAGCTCAGATGAAGCGCAGCAGGTTCAAGTGTTTCCATGTGTTGTTGTGGTGATTTAGACAAACCTGCTTTGGGGAACCGAAGAGCCTGAACATCTCATCCTGAAGATGATCCGGCTAACTCAGTTTACCACGTAGGAGGTTTAACAAACTCTGAGTTTCTGGTTTCTGAACAGCTGTTTAGACTCGGTTCAATCAACTTAGTCGGTTGACTCAGTTGAGCGCGTGCAGCACCACAGCATGAAAGGATCCACGATACTATGAGTTACCATGACAACCACCAAACAATATATTCACTCCTATTGAGCTGCAAATATTAATGGAAGTGAAGGACGGTTTCCCTTTGTGAAACAAGCCAGAGTTTCCCTCATCTCAGGCTTAACTAACTCTGAGTTTACACTAAACCTGCTTCTTGAAACGGACCCTTGATCTCCCAATAAACCGAAAACGACAAGATCAAGTAAACACAGAGTTACTCATTGTCAACAGGGTCAACAAGATAACAGAATTAGAGGCAAATATACATGACATTATGTAGAATAAAATAAATATGAAATCAAATTAAATTCTTTTAAAAAATGGAAACATTATTGATAAATGTTTGTTAAACTTCCAAAATATTTTTTAGGGTCGCAACTAACAAACCATTGAATTGTGAATTAGGCATTTAATCACTTTGACGTAATAACCTTTAAACATTGTTTAGTCAGATTAAACAAACACGTGACCTTAGGATAAACATTTAAATCTTAATTCCTACACTCAGTTATCGCGGGATTTCAACCACTAAGGTCTCGCGGGGGAATCGCCCCCCTTTGCTCGCGACACCAAAACAAACCCGACCCGAAAACACACCCGACTAAGCAGCGCGTGGAGAGACGGGAATGAGTTTCAGTCAAGTAAACAACAACAACGACGACAAACAGGGGGCGGGGCAGACGGAAGGCGCGCGCAGGTGCGGTTCAGTCGCCACGGAAACGTGCGGTAGCTCACCCGTCCATGGTCCGCGAGGAGGAGGAGGAGGAGGAGGAGGAGGAGGAGGAGGAGGAGGAAGAGGAGTTGTTTGGGTCCGCGAGCCTTCCGCAGCCGCTGCAGAGAGCGATGACCTCACGTCCGATTTGGCGACGTCATGGGAGAACATGGCTGCTCGCGCGGACACGCCTCCGATCGGAGGGATGCGGACGGATCAATAATCATCCTTCCGCATTCAGCCGGTCCGCGACTGTCTGATTACAGCTTATTAGATGCTTCACCTCCTCAGAAGGTTCCATGATTAGTTTGTGCATCAGTAGATCTGTGATGGACACCGTGGTCTACTTAAGAACACCTGGATGTCGTATATGTATATATTTATATATATATATAATATGTATATAATTATATATGTATATATAAATATATATATATTATATAAATAATATTATATATATATTTATATATACGAAGCTGCCGGTGAACCGGAAGTGGAAGGAGCAGTTGACGCATGACTTCCGGTTGAGGCGCGTACTGTTAGTGGGTGAAAGGTGGCGAAGACAACAGAGTCATTCTTTGCTTCACCTTCGTTCCTCCAACCCAGAAGCGACGATGCTGCAGAACACGGGGTGAGCGACACGGAACCGGCTCACACGGGCGGCGATTCGAACGCACCTTTTCACCAGAAAAGACACAAGCAGCGCGAGACTTCACCTTCGTTTACATTTAACATTTAGTCTTTAGTTTGTGATTCCAATCGCGATCCAAAGGTCTCTGCCTGCGACACCGCAGTAGTTTGATTCTGCTGCCCCTGCCTCATGACCTTCGAGCAAGGCAAAGCGCTGTTACCTAAGCTCACACGGCGGCCTGGCCTTACGCAGGGACACGGCTTCAAACCGACAACCACTAGGGATCCTTTATTACTGTGTCCTGTTCCAACACACAACAATAATGACATCTAATCTAATCTAATGAGCCACATACAGTTTAATCTTGCTGTTTATGTCCCATCTTGTAAAGAAATGATGGATTTCTCTAAAGTTGTAATGTCTTAATTCTACTTTTTCACATTTAAAAATAGACATTCCAAAAGTGATCAGAGGCATTATTGATTATGTCAACACCCCTCATCACATTAGGTCTAAAGTTCAGATAAAAACTTAAAATACTTAACTTAGTAAACAATATTGTTTATGATCTCAATGTAATACAGCATGACGTCAGCAGAGGACGCTCTGGGTGGAGCTAGACGCTGATTGACAGGTGTCTGCTACACCATCACAACGTGTTTTTACTCACTTAAACTTCCACAGTCCTACTTCTGTAAACTTGATTATTTCTTAACCTTTTTATTAGGACAAGCTGTCATTTATCTATAATCTGACACACTTTTCAATCTGTCCTATTGGCTGGAAAGAACAAGGTGGACCGTTTGTCCACTTTGGCTTCTTTTATTCAATGAATTAGTTTGTTTTTATGAATAACCTTCAAACCTCTGGGAGCCAAATATCTATTTGTCAGGAAACAAAGAGCCGCTGGCATGCCAGTGATGTAGCTTAGCTGTGTGTTAGCATGTGAGCTAACTGCCTGCGTCTCTCTCAGGAAGTTGGCGGGCTGCACGCTCTTCATCACCGGGGCCAGCCGGGGGATCGGCAAAGCCATCGCCCTGAAGGCCGCCAGGGACGGGGCCAACATCGTCATCGCCGCCAAGACCGCCGAGGCCCACCCCAAGCTCCCGGGGACCATCTACACCGCCGCTCAGGAGGGTGAGGCGCTAACAGGAAGTCAGCCGCTGTAGAGACGGGCACGCTGTTGCGGCTTGGTACCTCATTGGTGCACGTCAGTGAGACGGGGGGACGCCAGATTTTAGATAATTGAACGTTCTTCTTCTTATCGATGATGTCATAACTGTCATTGTGCTCTAAAGACGTGTTTGAGTTCTTCTTCTTCTCTGCGTCGGCGTTCTGTCTCCAGAGGAGCAGGAGCTTTATTTTGAAGGGTAGTTCAGGCTTCACAGTAAAGCGGCGTGTGTCCTTGCAGTGGAGGCGGCGGGCGGTAAGGCGCTGGCTTGTATCGTCGACATCCGCGACGAGCAGCAGGTGGGAGACGCCGTGCAGAAAGCCGTCGACAAGTTCGGAGGTGAGACATCGTTCATCAGAACGACTCCGAAGAAATGACGAAGGGTTATGAAACTGTACAACATCCGTTAATGCAAAGACATGACTGACTTTTTATAATTCAATCTGCTGTAAATAGAAACGAAGGTTTCTTCAAGGCTTTAGAGGTGAAGAAAACATTATTTTCAAGTCCCAGTTGGACGTAGTTGTACCGGTGGGTGGGAGGCTGGTGATGGAGCGCCCCCCCCCCCGTGACATCATCACGATCAATGTGTCTGATTGGCAGGAATCGACATCCTGGTGAACAACGCCAGCGCCATCAGTCTGACGGGAACCCTGGAGACGCCCCTGAAGAAGGTGGACCTGATGCTGGGAGTCAACCTGAGAGGGACATACATGACGTAGGAGAACACACACACACGGCCAGATGACCCATGACCTCCGGCTAACGACCTTCACCAAACGCGTGTCTGTATGTTGAAGGTCGAAGCTGGTCATCCCTCACCTGCTGAAGAGTCGCAGTCCTCACATCCTGAACCTGTCGCCTCCGCTCAACCTCAACCCCGTCTGGTTCAAGAACCACACGGGTAACCGTGGCAACCGACCAGCCGCCATCTATCATCCAGCCGCTCACTTCTGTTCATCCCGCCTTTCTATTCTTTTCAGCGTACACGATGGCGAAGTACGGCATGTCCATGTGTGTCCTGGGAATGGCAGAAGAGTTCAGAGGTCAAATCGCCGTGAACGCCCTCTGGCCTAAAACTGGTCAGTGGCTAAATGTTAGCATGCTTACGGTAAACTAGCATGCTAACAGACCTCTCACAGTAAACTAGCATGCTAACAGACCTCTCACAGTAAACTAGCATGCTAACAGACCTCTCACAAT
This sequence comes from Gasterosteus aculeatus, assembly GCF_964276395.1. Taxonomy (NCBI): domain Eukaryota; kingdom Metazoa; phylum Chordata; class Actinopteri; order Perciformes; family Gasterosteidae; genus Gasterosteus; species Gasterosteus aculeatus. The sequence continues at coordinate 372,288 of NC_135702.1, read as the reverse complement.
AAACTAGCATGCTAACAGACCTCTCACCGTAAGCTAGCGTGCTAACAGACGTCTCACCGTAAGCTAGCGTGCTAACAGACCTCTCACCGTAAGCTAGCGTGCTAACAGACCTCTCACCGTAAACTAGCGTGCTAACAGACCTCTCACCGTAAACTAGCGTGCTAACAGACCTCTCACCGTAAACTAGCGTGCTAACAGACCTCTCACCGTAAACTAGCGTGCTAACAGACCTCTCACCGTAAACTAGCGTGCTAACAGACCTCTCACAGTAAGCTAGCGTGCTAACAGACCTCTCACAGTAAGCTAGCGTGCTAACAGACCTCTCACAGTAAGCTAGCGTGCTAACAGACCTCTCACAGTAAGCTAGCGTGCTAACCCTGCCCCTTGTTGCCGTAGCGATCCAGACAGCCGCGATGGATATGTTGGGCGGAGAGGGCATCAGTAAACAGTGTCGTACCTCTGACATCATGGCGGACGCCGCCTACGCTGTCCTGTCCCGACCCAAACACTACACGGGTCACTTCCTGGTCGACGAGGACGTCCTGAAGGAGCAGGGAGTCAGAGATTTTGAACAGTACGCCGTCCAGCCAGGTACGCTCTCTGCCAGCTGTGTTAGGCCAACCTAACTCTGTCATGTGATGCTCACGGTGGTCTCTGATTGGTCAACAGGTCACCCGCTGCTGCCGGACTTCTTCCTGGACGAAGCACCAGAGAGCCTGGTGGAGCAGATGGAGCAACATGGTAAATACACAAATGCTGTTATCACACTAGGACTCGTGTTACACTCGATGGATGCAGATACTGTGGACACCGTACGGCAGTTTCTCATTTAATAGGTGTATCGTTTTGGTGGAAACTTCCTGTTTTTGTTATCCTGTTGCCAGGGGCGACACCAGCCTTCAAACCACCACCGTCGTCGTCAGCCGAGCCGTCCTCCGGCGGACCAATAGAAAGCACCTTCAACGCCATCAGAGGAGTCATCAACGAAGACGTGGTCAAGTTGACGCAGGGGATTTATCAGTTCGACCTATCAGGTAGAAGCAGATCTTACAATGTAGACATGTCCATATATGGAGATGTGGTGGGCGTGTCACTGATATGAACATGTCCATATATGGAGATGTGATGGGCGTGTCACTGATATGAACATGTCCATATAAGGAGAAAATAAGGGCCTCTGGTTCCTGGACCTGAAGAGCGGCGCTGGCAGTGCAGGTCAGGGCCAGTCGCCTGTCAAGGCCGACGTCGTCATGGCGATGGACTCTAGTGACTTCAGCAAGATGTTTGCAGGTGAGCCGTCACCAGGGTAACACGTGGAAGATATCAGGGAGGAACTGTGGGACCCATGGGGCTGTGACCACAGCGATGACGTCGCTGGGCTCATGCTGTGCCGTTTCCACGGTGACGGCGTGTGTTTTTGTTTTTTCTCCAGGGAAGCTGAAGCCCACGATGGCCTTCATGTCGGGGAAGCTGAAGATCAAAGGCGACATGACGCTCGCCCTCAAACTGGAGAAACTCATGGGGCGCATGAGCAAGGCCAAACTGTGAGGCTGAAGCCCCGCCCCCAGGCCCTATCAAGCCCCGCCCCCTGCTTGTAGATGTACACAGTAAAGATGATGACAACGACCAGTTTTTAGATCTAATTGATGATAAACTGACAGCTGAGGCTACTTGACGTCTAATGACCTTCACATACAACTAAATAAAGAAAATGAACTTTTGGGTTTGATTTTTTTTCCTTTCCAAGACTCAAATGTTGGTGTTATTTATATTCCATCAAGTTAAAATGTCCTTTTTGTGTTTGTTTTATAAAGTTGTTGTCCTATAATTTTCTACCACTTGTCAATGTTCAATGAATTAATTAATTAGTGATGGGCAAAGATGAAAAAAATGACATTGATTAAACGTGTTATGCCTAAAATTCAATAATGAATTATTATTATTATTGGGGCAGTTAGTGAGCAACAAGAGGACGTTCAGTCTGAAGCTGTGGATTTCATCTGGAGAAAGAAAAACTCCTCCAGTGATGCAGGTTGAGCAGCTACACTGTTTAACAATGTAACATTGTTGCAAATGTTGCGTTAAAGGATTTTACGTGTGTGTGTGTGTGTGTGTGTGTGTGATGGCTGATGGAGTCTTCTGCTGTGTTGTAAGTGATGGGGGTAGATTTCCTATTGACATGTGATCCAACATCAAGTTTCTCCGCTGCGATATGCGTCATTCCTTGATGTTCACTTCATGAGAAGAGTTTTCTTGGCGATGGTTTGGACCACGAGGAGCAATCAGTGAGGGAGATGATGAGACGAGGCTCCAAAGGGTTCCTGCACGCCGCATCAACGTGGTCCGCTCAGGTCTCCACTGGGGGTTTGTAGCTTCTGCTTCGTAGTACTTCAGGCTCCTGGTACTTGAGGCTTGTAGTACTTCAGGCTCGTAGTACTTGAGGCTCGTAGTACTTCAGGCTCGTAGTACTTGAGGCTCCTGGTACTTGAGGCTTGTAGTACTTCAGGCTCGTAGTACTTGAGGCTTGTAGTACTTCAGGCTCCTGGTACTTGAGGCTCGTAGTACTTGAGGCTTGTAGTACTTGAGGCTCGTCGTACTTGAGGCTCCTGGTACTTGAGGCTTGTAGTACTTCAGGCTTGTAGTACTTCAGGCTCCTGGTACTTGAGGCTCGTAGTACTTGAGGCTTGTAGTACTTCAGGCTCGTAGTACTTGAGGCTTGTAGTACTTCAGGCTCCTGGTACTTGAGGCTTGTAGTACTTGAGGTCCGTAGTACTTGAGGCTTGTAGTACTTCAGGCTCGTAGTACTTCAGGCTCGTAGTACTTGAGGCTCCTGGTACTTGAGGCTTGTAGTACTTCAGGCTCGTAGTACTTGAGGCTCGTAGTACTTCAGGCTCGTAGTACTTCAGGCTCGTAGTACTTGAGGCTCCTGGTACTTGAGGCTTGTAGTACTTCAGGCTCGTAGTACTTGAGGCTTGTAGTACTTCAGGCTCCTGGTACTTGAGGCTCGTAGTACTTGAGGCTTGTAGTACTTCAGGCTCCTGGTACTTGAGGCTCGTAGTACTTGAGGCTTGTAGTACTTCAGGCTCGTAGTACTTGAGGCTCCTGGTACTTGAGGCTTGTAGTACTTCCGGCTCGTTGTACTTGAGGCTTGTAGTACTTCAGGCTCGTAGTACTTGAGGCTCCTGGTACTTGAGGCTTGTAGTACTTGAGGCTCGTAGTACTTGAGGCTCGTAGTACTTGAGGCTTGTAGTACTTCAGGCTCGTAGTACTTCAGGCTTGTAGTACTTCAGGCTCCTGGTACTTGAGGCTTGTAGTACTTCAGGCTCCTGGTACTTGAGGCTTGTAGTACTTGAGGCTCGTAGTACTTGAGGCTCCTGGTACTTGAGGCTTGTAGTACTTCCGGCTCGTTGTACTTGAGGCTTGTAGTACTTCAGGCTCCTGGTACATGAGGCTTGTAGTACTTCAGGCCATGCTGAGACAATTTACACCGGGAGAAGAAGTACTTGTATTGCTTCCTTTGTCTTGCTCAAATCTACTCGCCAAGTGTCAAGGAACCTTTGTGGTCACACGCCGGATAGGGGACTTCAGTGCGATCTGAGAGGGGTGGAACTACACAGAACTTCCACCTCAACCTTCTCAAATTATGGAGGGAAGCGGAGTCTGTTTCCCTGGTGTCTGCAGTAGCTCAGAGAGAGGAGCTGGGGCCAAAGCCCACCAATCCGACCCGGCTCCCGTTCAACGCCCATCTCTCTGCAACCCAGCAAACAGACATAGCCCAGTTGCAGGATCAGTTTAACGATGCGTTCTCCCTCCTGCCAGGTTGCACAGGTCTCAGTGCATCACATTCAGATGTCCCCGGGCGTGACGGTGCGGTCGCGGCCCTACAGGTTACCTGAACACACGAGGAAAATTGTTCAGCGAGAATTGGCTGCTGTGCTGAATGCTTAGGATGGGGGTCAGGAGTCCAAGAAGGATGGCTCTATGAGGTTCTGTGGGGACTATCGCAGGGTGAATGCTGTGTCACGGTTTGATGCGTACCCGATGCCCCGGGTCGACGAACTCCTGGACCGATTGGGCACCGCGCGTTTTTTTACAACACTGGATTTGACCAAGGGCTACTGGCAGATTCCCTTGTCACCAGAGTCCAAGGAAAAGACGGCTTTCTCCAGTCCGTTTGGATTATACCAATTCACCACGCTTCCCTTTGGGTTGTTTGGTGCCCCGGCCACTTTCCAACGCCTCATGGACCCGGGGAAGTGTGCAGTCGGACGGAGGGGCGTACGGTATCTGGGGTACCACTTGGGCGGCGGGAGGGTGCGGTGGACAAAACTGCAGCCATCGCAGCCTGCCTGCGGCCCAAGACAAAAAAAGAGGTGAAGCAGTTTTTGGGGCTGGTAGGCTACTACGGGAGGTTCAACTTCTCTCTCCCTTTTATCTTGTCCTGGCAGGTGCAGAGGGTGGACCGCCCGGTCCTCTACATCAGCCGGAAACTATCTGAGAGAGAGGCCAGATACAGTACGGTGGAGAAGGGACAGACAGGGAGATGGGTATGTGGTGGCGGGCGTGGTTAGCTCAGCTGCAGAGGGGAGAGCGGGGGAGTGGTTCAGGGGACGGTGCCGGCAGGAAATTAACAAACACAGCTGAACAAGATTCTGAGTCATTGTCTCCCCTGTAAAAGCAGTGAGCAGGACTTGGAGCGGGGAGAAGACGCTCAGGGGCAAAGCCGAGGAGCGGAGCAGAGCAACAAATGCAAAGAAACTTGCTCACTGCAAAAGGAAAAATAAAGCATATTACCAAGTAGACCCGTGTGTCCGTGCGTTCTTTGACAGAACCCAACAGTGGTAGCCAGATGGAAGGGGCACAAACAGGTTTTGTCCGGGGTGAGAGGGGTCGGCTACCATCTTTTTAGCTGCTTTAGAGACCTGGAAGCGAACAAGTCCTGCAGGGACGGCAGATTGCAGCCGATCAGCCTCTCTGCAGAGCGGAGGACACGCTGCAGCCTGCCCTTGTCCTTGGCTGTGGCTGCAGCGTACCAGACGGTGATGGAGGAGCAGAGGATGGACTCCATGATGGCCGTGTAGAAGTGCACCATCATCGTCTTTGGCAGGTTGAATTTCTTCAGCTGCCTCAGGAAGAACAACCTCTGCTGAGCCTTCTTGGTGATGGAGCTGATGTTCAGCTCCCACTTGAGGTCCTGGGTGATGATGGAGCCCAGGAAACGGAAGGAGTCCACAATAGTGACGGGGGAGTCACACAGGGTGATGGGGGAGGGTGGGGCTCTGTTCCTCCGGAAATCCACAACCATCTCCACTGTCTTTAGAGCGTTGAGCTCCAGGTTGTTCTGGCTGCACCACGACACCAGATGGTCAGACTTCACCTGTAGGCGGACTCGTCCCCACCAGAGATCAGTCCAATGAGGGTGGTGTCATCCGCACACTTCAGGAGCTTGACGGACTGGTGGCTGGAGGTGCAGCTGTTGGTGTACAGGGAGAAGAGCAGAGGGGAGAGAACGCAGCCTTGGGGGGAACCGGTGCTGATGGTCCGAGAGGCTGAGACATGTTTCCCCAGCTTCACGTGCTGCTTCCTGTCAGACAGGAAGTCTGTGATCCACTTGCAGGTGGAGTCGGGCGGTGCAGCTGGGAGAGTTTGTCCTGCAGCAGAGACGGGATGATGGTGTTGAAGGCAGAGCTGAAGTCCACAAACAGGATCCTGGCGTAGGTTACTGGGGAGTCCAGATGCTGGAGGATGTAGTGGAGGACCATGTTGACAGCATCGTCCACAGACCTGTTGGCTCTGTAGGCGAACTGCAGGTTGGTGGAGCTGTGGGGGATGGGATCAGGACATTGTCTTTCAAATCTGCAGTAGAACTCATTGAGCTCGTCTGCCAGGCGGAGGTCATTCATGGAGTGGGGGTTTTTGGCTTGTAGTTGGTGAGGTGTTTGAGGCCTCTCCCAACCGAAGCAGAGTCACTTGCTGAGAACTGTTGTTGGAGTTTCTCAGTACAGTCGTTTAGCGTCTCTCACCGCCTTGCTAAACTTGTATTTTGCCTCTGTGTACAAGTCTTTGTCCCCACTCCTAAATGCCTGATCCTTCTGCAGACGTAGTGTTCTGAGTTCCGCTGTGAACCAGGGTTTGTTGTTGTTGTAACTCACCCTGGTGCATGATGGTACACAGCTGTCCTCACAGAAGCCGATGTAGGAAGTTACAGCCTCTGTGAACTCATCCAGACTGTCAGTAGCAGTCCTGAAACCATCCCAGTCTGTGCAGTCAAAGCCCGAAGATCCTCCAGCGCCTCACTGGTCCACAACTTTTTGGTTTGTGTACGTTTTGATAGTCCCTTTTACCGTAAAACACAGAAAACAAAAAACAAGAAAACGAATGCCCACTTCTGTTTTCTCGTTTTGGATTTAAAACGAAAAAGGAGAAAACTGTGGTAAATCTGGAGAGCGTGTAACCCTCCCCCCCCCCCCCTCAACTTGTCACGTGACTTCAGAGAAACGGGCTGACTTCAAGAAATGGACAGAGAGAAAGTGAAGATGTTTCTCTTTATGGTCTCATGATTTGAAATGAAATACATCTTTTTTTATCTCCTTTAGATACAACTGAGATACAAGCTTTTAAGTACAAATAACTAGAAATGAATAATTATTATAACATCAGTCTCTGAACCGGTTTCAGTGAAATCATGTGACCTCCCGGGGTCCCGCCCCTCTGGTTTATAGACACTCTCTCTTTTCTTCCGCATCATCCTCTTCTTCAGAGATCAACAGCTTGGGTAAGAAAACTCTCTGAAACATAAATGATATAACTAGAAAATGCATTTCCTGCTGAAAATGCATTGGAATGCAAAAAGCTGAAAGCTGAAATGAACTTCAGAAAATTGCTGAAATTACAGAAAGTTGAAGGGAATTTGAATATATTTTCTGATATTACAGATATTAGAAAATCTGAAATTAATTTGCAATTGCTGAAAATACAGAAATGGGAGAAGCTGAAAGGAATTTCAATAGTTTTGCTGAAAAACGAAAAAAGAAATGAATTTGAAAAATTGAAAAAAAACACAGAAATTATTATTAGAACATTGCTGTTAATACAGGCATAATAAAAGCTCAAATCATTTAAAAAAACTGCTGAAAATACAGAAATCGGAGAAGCTGAATTTCAATAGATTTTCAAAAAAAATACAGAAGTTGCAGGAGCTTAAATGAATTTAAAAAAATACAGAAATAACAAAAGCTGAGACGACTAAAAAGAGGTTTAAAATTGTTTGTAGTAATATTAGTAGTGGTATTAATTGTGGTATTTGTAGTACTAGCAGTAGAAGTAGTAATAGTAGGTTTAGTATCAATAGCAGCAGACTATGGGGACTATTTTTTCTCTAGACACTGAAATGAGACACACAACGTCTGGTGGCTACAACTATTTTGTGCTGAATGCCAGTTATTTACTTACTATTTATAATGTCGCTGGTAACTGTAATATAAACGCAATAAGGTACTTGAGGCAGTACTTTATCTTCAATAATGTAAAAGTTGGAGGGTTGTGTAACACCACGAACATAACAAGACGAGCAGTGTCCTTCCAAGAAGACCTGACCCTTTCATATCATAGGAACATGGCAATATAACATCACTACCCAGCTGCGACGCGCACAGGACTGCCGTGAGGACACGCAACCAGGACGTGGACCAAAACAGGGACATTTGATCCAAAATAGTTTTGTGGGGCTTTTGAGTTGGTCTTTACATAGATGTTTCATAAGTATATTCATGTTATTTTAGATTTCTCCTTTAATATAATATATTCATACATCAATATATATATATATTTATACTGGATATTTATAATAGTTACGATATGGTAGTTATATCATATTCTGAACATTGTATACATATTCATTAATATACTGAATTGTCTTTTGCACTTCCTCGTTTCGGTGGCCGGGTCTCCGCTTCCTGACTCACACGTTGTCGCTTCCATCGAAGACACAATGCCTGTGTTCTCATTTACGTCGTTGTCAGGGGGCTACGTGGAGGTAAAGGTAGGACTCAGACGCAGAGTTCTTTCAGGGTCCGATCGATGCGTCCGCCCCCCTCGCCCCCCTCGCCCCCCTCGCCATCCACGCCTTAAATCTCCGGCTGCTTTTAGAATAACTTATTTTCCCCGTTAAGATGGTTCAGCTACTGTAGAGAAAAGGGCGCCGTCTCGGCTCGGCGAGAACGACAGCTTTGTTTCTCCGACGCGCCCTGAAAGCAGCTCCGTATCTCACTCAGCATCTCGCCGTCGCAGACGAGCTTTGGCGTGTTTGGCCTTGAGCGCCGTGTGCAACCAGTGTTGCTGTTCGTCTGTTCGTTTAAATTGTTTGTGCTTCATCAATTAATGTTGCACATAACTAATGTGCCGCATCATACATGTTTTTTATATTAATTTCAAACTTTTCAAAAATTTCAAACTTTTTATTTATTTATTGTAAATGACCTCTCGCGGCCCACCAGGGGGGCGCGGCCCACACTCGGAATCGTTGCACTAGGGAGGTGCAGGTGATTGGAACAGCTGGAAACATCATCATCATGACATGACAGACAATCACAGGGGAGGACAGGACAAGGCAGGAAGTGACATGACCCAGGGAGAAAAGAGCCAAGAAACTACTAAATAAAACCAGACATGAACCCAAACCGTGACAGAACTCCCCCCTCAAGGGCCAAATTCCAGATGGCCCTAACCAGACCAAGAACAGACAAGGGGCGGGAGGGAGGGAAACCAAACGATGGTGGGCGGCCCGGCGGACAGTCAGTTGCCCGGCTCCGGAGCGCCGACTGCAGAGCACTGAACGTCTCTGGGATGGCTGGCACGGGGAACACGGGAAACCTCCGGAGTCGCTGGCTCAGCCCCCGCCATTGCCCCCCCGTCGAGTGCCGGATCCCAGACGGCCCCCCAAGCCACCAACGGGAGGGTGGAAGAGGACCACGGGATGGGAGGGAGGGAGCCTGAGTCCAGGAGCAAGTCTCGGGGCCGGCAGCCAGCTGGAGACTGAGCGGCCCGCCCTTAGCCAGACGGGTTCCCCGGAACTCCTCCCGAGGAAAAAACTCCGCCGAGTCCTTTCTTGGTCGTGTCATTCTGTCAGGGATGCAGGGAACAAAAGACTTAATAGTCCAAAATACCAAAAGCAAAGGGCCAAGGGGCAAAAACACACACGAACCAGGGGCAAAAAGGCAGGCATGAACTAGACACATCCAGGACGTTCGACAATGACGCGACACGTGACACAAGAGACACGCATGGCTTAAATACACTAGGGAGGTGCAGGTGATTGGACACAGTTGGAAACAATCAGACGATCACAGGGGATGACAGGACCAGGCAGGAAGTGACCCAGGGACACGAGTGGCAGAAACTACAAAATAAGACAGGAAATAAAACCACACCGTGACAGTCGTTTATTTAAGTTTTACATTTGGTCGTTTAATTTCAACATGATTAATAGAGTGAACAATGTGAGGAAAGACTGAGCCGATGTCCTGTCCAGTACAAAAGCCAGCCCCCGGTGCCTCAGCCCCCCCCTCATCAGGTGCATCTAACGAATCATAAAGAAAGTTATTTCAAATATGAACAAAAAATACATTAAGTGAATACACATAATTCCTACCAACAAAACAAATAATGATTTGTAACAAAACAGAAAATATGGCTCCAACAACCTTATTATGGTAAACTGTTAAATAATATAAGTATATAAGTATTTAACTGCAAATAATGCGTGTTGGATACCTTTTTTTGCATTGAATAATACTGAAATGTTTACTGAAACTGTTTGGATGGCGCTACCTAAAACAATCTATGTATATATATCTGTCTCTCTCTATAGAAGTAGAAGTATTGTTATGGAAAAATAAATCTGGCTGCTCTGCTGGTAAACAGGAAACACCGTCTAGACGTGTGCGAGCAGCTTCTCATGGTCACAGAAATGCATGTTTTGAATGCGCTCTGCACATGTGTTACCCTGACGCAACAGGTCTGCCCACCACATTATAATATAACATCTAGTTTATGTGAAAACATTAATGCAGAGATGAACTGCTGGAATTGTTTCCCTTTCAAGAAAATACTTAGAAATTGTTATTTTGTCTGAAGGCAAAAATACAGCTTCTCATCACTGCAGTAAGTTGACAGTAGTCAAGCTAAGTTACTTGTTTTTCCTTCACCCAGGAAAATCTGACAGTGCTCAGTCATCAAATTCCTGTGAAGCAGTTACCATGGCAATGTAAGTATCACAAACATTTCTATGACATTACACTAAATGAGAGTGTAATATCTGACAAGGTGTTCGTTCTGAGTGATGGATGATGTGGAGGGACTCCTGACACACAGATTTTACACTATGTAGTATAACCCTGGTGGGGGGAGGGGGGGCATAACCATATGAAGTGAATAACCTTGTCCAATAAAGACATATTAAGATAAATGAACAACGTAGCACACAGGTGAGTGGGACTAGTAAGAAGGTCTGAGGGCATCTAGTGGATGGTTTGTGGTTAGCAGGTCTAGGGAGGGAGAGGAGGGTCCGTGGCCTGGAGTTAGTGAACCTGAGCTGCAGATCAGCAGAGCGGCACAAAGCGCAAGGCCAGGCAACCAGGACCCTTCTGTCAAGGGACGGGACCCAGATGCCCCTCCAGGGACCCCGAGGAAGATATTGAAGGAGACATGTGGAGCAAATGTATCCAAGCAAGTCTACCAGCAGACTGGTCCTATAACATCTGCTTAAGCTGCCTATACCAGCGTAGTAAGGTCTGGTCCGCGGAAATACAATAATACATACTGCCAACCTGAGATTGGTTCCCAAAACCGTGTTGGTTCCTCCACTAACTATAAATATTCTACATTTTACTGGGAACAAACAGAAATCTATTACAGGAGTCATGTGATCTCTTTTCTTAGTTTTTGTTAGCAGTGCTGCAGCATTCCGGAATTACAGTATACTGTAATTAGCTATTGAACTAATCACCACCAACACAGTGAAGTAAATGGATGGTGTGTAAATGTGTAAATGTATTACTTCTTTTTTGACAGGATGACTAAAGCTGCATCGAAATATAAAGATATCATCTCAAAAAGTTATGAGATCAAAAAAGGATCTCCTACAATCTACCAGTTGGGACTAACGGAAGAGAACATTGGAACTCTGAAAAGAATGAGTCTTGGTGTAAAGAATCCCAACAAGGTAAACAAAACCATCTTGCTTGTTGGTGAAACGGGAACAGGAAAGTCTACTCTGGTCAACGCTCTGGTGAACTTCGCCATGGGAGTGAAGTGGGAGGATGATGTCTGGTTTCAGATCGAAGGGGGCGAGAAGAAAGAGCAATCACAGAGTCAGACGTCAGATGTGGTCGTATACGAGATCTTTGGACTTGAGGATAAAACTCTGCCCCACTCTCTGACCATCATCGACACTCCTGGATTCGGATGCACAGAAGAGATTGAACACGATGAAATAGTCAGTCAAAGGTTATTGGACTTGTTCCGCTCAGTGGGTGGAGTTCACGAGATCAATGCGGTGGGTCTGGTGCTGAAAGCAGCCGAGAATCGACTGAGTGACCGACTTTCATACATACTTAATTCGGTGTTGTCTCTATTTGGAAAAGATCTAGAGCAAAACATCATTGCCCTCCTCACACACTCAACTGGAAGGGTTCCTAAAAATGCTCTGGCTGCCCTCGATGCTGCAAAGATTAAGTGTGCCAGAAATGACAGGAACCAGCCTGTCCACTTCCTGTTCGATTTCTGCCAAAACGAAGACAGGACGGAGGACGACATGGGTCTTGAAGATGCATATAACAAAGCTATGCATGAAATGGAGCGGTTCATAACCCTTCTGCAAAATTATGCACCTCAAAAGCTGGAGAGAACCGTTGATGTTCTGAATGAACGGATCAGACTGACAGCCTGCATCCAGAACCTGCAGGAGAGAATCCAGTGTATGGAACTCAAACAGAAGGAAATCCAGCAGACTCAAGAAGCTCTGAAGCAATATGAAGAAAGGATGAAGTCTTTAGAAGTGTCCACTATAGAAGTTGATGAGCCATACAAAGATAAAGAGCCTATAGAAAGTGGAATGTGGGGTTTGTTCTTCTATAAAGGAGCTGTCACCTGCAAAGTCTGTGAGGAGAACTGTCACTATCCTGGATGCACCATGTCCCACAATCCTTCACACTGTGAGGTCATGAAAGAAGGCCGCTGCACCTCATGTACCAAGAAGTGCCCTGTAGCAGACCACGTTAAAGAAGGCTACATGTATGTGACCAAGACCAGAAAGGTTGAAAAAACTCTGCAAGATGTGAAAAAGAAAAATGAAGAAAGGATGAAGTGTTTTGAAGGGTTCACTATAGAAGTTGATGAGCCATACAAAGCTAAAGAGCCTATAAAAAGTGGAATGTGGGGCTTGTTATTCTATAATGGAGCTGTCACCTGCAATGTCTGTGAGGAGAACTGTCACTATCCTGGATGCACCATGTCCCACAATCCTTCAGACTGTGAGGTCATGAAAGAAGGCCGCTGCACCTCATGTACCAACAAGTGCCCTGTAGCAGACCACGTTAAAGAAGGCTACATGTATGTGACCAAGACCAGAAAGGTTGAAAAAACTCTGGAAGATGTGAAGAAGAAATATGAAGAGAATAAAGCACAGAATGAGAAGAGCCTGGACATTTTGGAAAGTCTTGAAAAAGAGATGGAAACTCTTGAGGCACTCAAAACAAAATCCCTGTATGAGGCCTACGACCACGTGGTCAGACTGGACCAGATCGCCCTGAGTGTTTCAGTCTCCACTTACGTCCACCTGGACTTCCTGATCAAGGAGATGGAGAAGAAAGGGGACACCAAGAAGGCCCAGAAGCTGAAAGAGATGTCGGGTAGAAAAGATAAAAGAGATATCGCAGCGATAAAGTATCGTAAAATTGTCAGCAGCAAGTAAAATGATGAGAGCCACTGACGTCCAGACTGACGATGCATCAGACCGGCTCATACTGGCCGTCATACAACGTTAAGCGACCCTTTGGACGCCAATGAAGTGTGACGTTTGTTTGGATTTTCATTTTTACGCTATTCTACATGCCTCTCCAGTTAAACAAACCTTTTTGATCACCTTCACGCCCGTCTAATACCTACACGCACGCTTTCCTGTTTCTTTCCTGATGAGAACCGACTTTCTTTCCTTCAAAAAGGAAGCACAGATTTGATGAAGACGTCCTCCTAGTCTGGACTATCACTTGGAGACACAAAGCTCCTAAATAATAAAATAAAATAAATATCACCTTTGGGATGTAATTTTAGAACAAATCCGTGTTTTGGGAATAATTGTTGATGCAACCAAACTCGTTTAAAGAAGACATTTGAAGGTGTGTTCCATCTTCTGGTTTTTATGCAGTTTTCACAAAAAGGGGCGTAGCCATGAGAGCACAATGTGCACAAATGTTCTGGATTCACCTGCCCATCACCTATCTGGGTTAGTTTACTATGAATATTGATGCAACCTTTGCTGCCGGGCTTCATCACAGTTACGGCTGTTACGATATCAATATATTTGGGTGACATTTTAGCTTAGTTAGCGTAGTGGGTTCACTGCTTCTCTTCACCTGTCGGTGTCGCTCTGTGTCAGTGGCGTGCTGCATAAGCCCCGCCCCCTTTCCACTAGGAAAAGGGACAGAGGATCAACTTAAATGTTGGTGGCGTTCATTTAGATGTAAAATGAATATCGCAGCAGCAAAAATTATTGCACGCGATTTCAGAGAGCGATATGTGTTTTTATCGCATATTGAGACGGGCTTAATCACAGTTTATAAAATCTCAAATATAAAACTATATAATCTGTAATCATCTGCAAATGTACGAATATGTAAACATTACATTGCTTGATTGGTTTATCAGGCCGTTCCACAGAGACTGATCTCTCCACACTGCTAGAGCTCCTCTCTCTCCTCTGTCCTCATCCTTCTGGACGTCTCTGCTGCATTTGACACAGTCAACCACCAGATCCTCATCTCCTCCCTTCAGGAACTTGGTGTCTCAGGCTCTGCTCTCTCCCTTCTTTCGTTCTACCTCGACGGACGCACCTACCGGGTAACCTGGAGAGGATCTGTGTCGGAACCTTGTCCTCTTACTACTGGAGTTCCTCAGGGTTCCGTCCTGGGTCCCCTCCTCTTCTCGCTCTACACCAACTCTCTCGGTGCTGTCATTCGCTCGCATGGCTTCTCCTACCACAGCGATGCTGATGACACCCAACTAATTCTCTCCTTCCCTCACTCGGATCTCTGCCTGTCTGACTGACATCTCTCAGTGGATCCGCCCACCATCTGAAAATCAACCCCGACAAGACTGAACTACTTCTCCTTATGTGAGAAGATTCTCCTTCACAGGACCTGACGGTTAACTTTGAGACTCCGTGTTAACGTCCACTTTGACTGCAGGAACCTCGGCGTGACGTCGACAGCCGACTCTCCCTGACTCCAACATCACTGACAACACCATCCTGTAGATACTCGCTCTACAACATCAGGAGAACACGTCCTCTTCTCACTCAGAAGGTACTGATTCAGGCTCTTGTCGTCTCCCTCCTGGACTACTGTAACTCTCTCCTGCAGGTCTCCTGCTACCACCATTCAGCCTCTGCAGCTCATCCAGAATGCAGCAGCTCCACTGGTCTTTAACCTTCCTAAGTTCTCCCTCACTCCTCCACTCCTCCGCTCTCTTCACTGGTACCGGTGGCTCATCCAGTTCTAAACATGGTGCTCAGGTACCATGCTGTGAATGGATGGGGTCCAGCTTACATCCAGGACCTGGTCCAACCCGACATCCCGACCTCTGACCTCTCCGCTCTGCATGTGATAAACTGCTTGTTCCTCCTCACTGAGAGCAAAACACTCCACTAGATCTCCACTCTTTGCTGTCCTGCTCCTAAATGGTGGAAGGAGGTCTCTGAAGACATCTCTGATATCCTTATGGTTGAAAAGCACTTATTGGATAAAGGCGTCAGATAAATGACATGTAATGCATAAAGTTCAATGAATTAGTGTTGGTTAATTGATTAAGCATATTATGACTAAAATTGAATAATCTTACAGAGTCTAGATGTGTTACCTGTAGTAAGTTCAGTGCCTGTTAGTGACCAACAAGAGGACGTTTAGTCTGTGGATTACATTTGGAAAAGAAAAACCCTTCCAGTGATGAGGTTGACACTGTCAAACTTACTGCGTTCCTTAACTGACAGGAGGTTGTGCACTCACGGTGTATGTGTGTGTTAAATCTCCAAAGATGATCATCTATATGTGAAAGTCACCCTGCCCCCCTGTTTATCTGTCTTCTATATAGACATTTGAGTAGCTGTGACGATGACTTGCATGTGTGTCAATGTGTTTCCTGACTGCAAACATCAATAACTGTCTCACTGTGTGTTACATGGCCGATGGTGTGGTGTCCTGTTGGGTGATGGGGGGGGATAGATTTCCTATTGAGATGTGATCCAACATCAAGTTTCTCCACTGTGCGATATGCGTCATTCCTTGATGTACAGTAGTTAGAAACAGCTTTGCTTTTATCCACTATGTCTGGTAGATTACCAGTAAAAATCTTCATTTTCTCAG
Source organism: Gasterosteus aculeatus (assembly GCF_964276395.1). Taxonomy (NCBI): domain Eukaryota; kingdom Metazoa; phylum Chordata; class Actinopteri; order Perciformes; family Gasterosteidae; genus Gasterosteus; species Gasterosteus aculeatus. The sequence goes on along the minus strand of NC_135702.1, from coordinate 356,653 downwards.
TCAATGTGCAGCAGTGTGAAGCCCCTCCCAATGCTCACAGCTGGTGCACTTTATTTTTATCTTTTTAACTTTTACCTTTTATTCCTTTATTTTTAAACTAACCCATCACCTTATATTACTAACCCATAGCATTATATATATATTTTAAATTTTATTCCTTTTGCGTCCATTGTCGTACCGTCTGCTGCCACGCACCAACCGCCAAGTTATATTATGGCAATAAATGTTCCTGATTCCTGATTCCTGATGATTAAATCCTTGTCAGAGGTGGATGGGTTGCTTAGTTAACCCATTTCCATTGTGGGTGTGTCACAGATATAAATATGTCTACTTCCATATAAGGAGATACTGTGTAGATATGGTAGAGTCTGAAGAGGTGTGTCTTTAGTTTGAGGCGGATGATGTGAAGCCTCTGCGGTCCTGTGGGCGTGTCACCACACACACATGCGCAGGGGTGTCTTCTGATTGGACAGCACAAACCTCTCTGATGTGTATCGAAGCTTCTCCTACACCATGAAGGTTGGTCAGATCGTCCTGCTCCTCTGAAAGGGGAACAATCTGTCCCTTTTCAGGTGAATTCAGTCATTTCACTTCTGTCTGTACTTACAACTTGTGTTGATGATTGTGTTGATGTATTCTTTTAGTAATAAATACTTAATCACAAACGCGTTTAAGATACTTTCGATTTCTCACAAGGGCTTAATCCATGAATTTCCACTACAAATAGCAGCATAAATACTAGTACTTTTTGTTATAGTAACGTGACCCGGTGATAACGCACAAGAGACAGGATGAACTGAGGCAAAGACGATTGGGAGCAGCGTTGGAGCCGGTGACACCAACAGACTTAACGAACGTGTTAAGAAGGCCGGCTCCATCGTTGGCTGCAAACAGGACGGCTTGGAGAAGGCGTTGGAGGGAAGGTCACTGAAGAAACTGTTATCCATATTGGATCATCCTAACCACCTGCTGCAGGGACAGCGGAGCACGTCCTCCATCAGACTCCTTCAGCTCCGCTGTCACAAGGACCGATGCAGGAGATCATTCCTGCCCAGTGCAACAACACTCTACAATAAACCATCCCTGGCTAAATAATGACATAATAACCCTGCTGAAACAATAAGGAAACCTTCAAAAGAATAAAAAGATTAAATACTGTTCACTTCAAATATCTCTAACAAACAAAACCAACCAAGACATCAGACCATGTGGGACTAACTTGTAATATTCGGGAGGTCAGTGTAAAGGTTTAAACCTTTACCTTTTTATGCAGCTTCCCCTAAAAGGGGCGTGCACAAACGTTCTGTATTCATCTGCCCATCACCTACCTGCGTCAGTTTACATGAATATTGGTGTGATCTTTGCTGCCGGGCTTCAAAACAGTTGTCGTTTTTGAACCAAAATTTCTTCAATAAACAAGTTTATTTGTTACATAAAACGTTTCTTTAGCGGCTAGAGATTTAAACTTCATAAGTCACTTTTAGATCGGCATCATAAGGGAACACGTGGTAGTGTTTTACTAGGATGAAGGTGTGGTTGCTAGATGAACCACAACCACAATATTGATAGAGAGTCTTTGTGGTGAACCTGGAGACACCTCTACTGATTCCTCAAACCGCCATTCTGTTTCTATGTAATAGCCAATAGGAGAGTTACATCCGACCATTGCATCACCCTGGTCCTTATGATGGAGGTGTTGGTGGTCCAGACCAGTGTGAGAAGATGACTCTCCCAGATGTTCACACTGGTCCGTCCCAGAGGTTCACTTACTAGTGTTGTTAAACGTGCATTGTGTGCGCGTTGGAACAGATGGAAATATCTAGTGCGATATATTTAGGCAGATGCTGTCTTTTACACGAGTACATTCAATAAATAGTGCACCACTGCTACTCCTGAGAGTTCCTAAGCAAATAACCAAAGCGATGAGAGAATGTTGAAGGGTACAGCTGGTTAGGGTGACGTAGCAGTGGGTGGTGTTAAACTGTTTTCCACTGTAGCGCGTGTTTAGATGGATGGATGATGTGACAAAATGAAGGAAGATGATTTGAAAATGCGTCCAAGAGCAACATAATGCAGCAGTAATACTTTTATTGATCAATGAATACTTATATTTGAACTACTTAGACGGATGCTAAGCTAACTCAGTCTGATGCAGCTGACTGAGCTAGCATTAGCGGGCCACGCTGTTCTCTATGGAGACGGGTTCCAGGTAGCCGTAGGGCAGCGGCAGGTCGACGTTCCTCGCTCTGATGTCACAGCTGAGACGCTTCAGGTCGTCGCTAAAACGCGCCGCCGTCTCCATGGGAACGCTCTCCGTGAAGTGCTGCTCCGCCGAGCCGCCCAGAGGAACCCCAGAGGAACCCCAGAGGAACAATATATTATACATGTGTGATTCTGAAGGAAACACGCGTAAATACAGGTGTCATTTTTCAGGTCAAACTGCTTTTTTAAGGCTTTGCTTTTAAAGAACCGAGCCAAACGGTTCAACATATGTTCAAACAACGATGAACAGGAAATTACTTTATCTGGACTCAGTCGCCGTATACGTCTCTTGTATTTACCTGTCAATCATCGTGCAGCCCCGCCCTAAAGAATCCCCTGCTTCATGGTCTAAATGGACCATAATCCACCAAAGGAACATCTGTATTGAAGCTCTAGTTGAAACCAGAGACTGACCCAATCAGGGTGATGAGCGCGTGTAAATCAAACATCGAGAGATTTGCTCGCTCGCGGAGCGTGAACTTCCTCGCGAGGTGAGTCTCTGCTCGCGCTGGAAGGTGTTTTCTACACGCTGACTGTTGTTCTTTTTGACAGTAAGGGGGCGTAGCCAGTCGCCAGGGGGCGGAGACAGTCACATGGTCTCTACACCTGATTGGTTAGAAACCCCGTCTTTGGATTGGCTGGAGTGATGCATTCACACAACTATAGAAGCGCATTTCCGCACTGAAGAAAAGGGATAGAAAGTCGACATTACGAGATAAAACGTTGTGAAAACACAAACGCCACCTTTATGTAACGTAGTGGAGCGTAGATGACAACCAGCTACAAGCATCATTTACCATCATTACCGCCACATTAAGACCGATGCGTCCAGCTCGCAGACCGGTCCGTATTTTTAAAATACCGAAAAAAGTCAGAATCTGTGAATATCTCGGCAACTTTTAATACGGATCGACTTTTGGAAAAAAAAAATAATGAGGTTGTAGTGAATGTGATATACAAGACATGCGCTATCGACTATGGAGGAGCTAAGACGTGAGGAGATTATACTCAAGACGCGTCACACTGAAGTATTTTATCATCATGTTTTACTCCGTTTCACCAGCAGAAACACGCCAATCACTTACTCGATAGATGCCTTTCATCGGTCAAGAGAGGATCAACAGCGCATAAAACTTCGTAGTGACAATAATTACTCGGTGACGGTGACGGTCAAAAGAACGTTTGTTCCCCGTTCTCACCCTGCAGCTCCAAACAACCCGCCGAGCCCCACAGGTGACCAGACACGCTAATACACACAGCAAACCCCCTTATGGTGTCGTAAATACAAATGACGTCACACCAAACGCGCACACACCAACAATGTAGAAGGAAAGAAGAAATAATACAAAAGAATAATCAAAGCCAATGTGTGGCTCCTACACAGCTTACACAGGTGAATGTATGTGTGTGAGAGATAACGTATGTGTGTCTGGACCCTCAGTTTGGTGCAGAAAATACAGTTGAGTCCACCGTTTCCTATTTTAATGCAACCAACCCAGGACAATGGAACAGTATATTACTTAATAATAACAGCACAATAAGTGGTATTCTCTAACAGCGGGTTCATATAAACAAACCTTTTTGAAAACGGAGGGGCAGAAATATTTGTTTCTGTGAATACCCGGCCATGTGTAAATCGTCGTCGTGGCGCAGGGGTTAGAGAAGGTGTGCTGGGAAGCATAAGGTTGGTGGTTCGAGTCCAGGCTGCCCCATGTTCCATGTCGAAGTGTCCCTGAGCAAGACACCTGACCTCTAATTGCTCCCCGGGCAAACAATGTGAAAAAGCCACATGTTTAAAGTGTGATGTAAGTCGCTTAGGATAAAAGCGTCTGCTAAATGATCTGTAATGTAATGTAAATATTTCCTGTGTGTGTGTGTGTGTGTGTGTGTGTGTGTGTATAATACATACACACATTTTCACACGAGGATTGCGCTTGGCTTTTATTTTGAAGTAACCACAGGAAGAATAGCCAACCACTTCCTGTACAGATGGTGAATGAAATACTGCATTATTATTAGAAGTACTATGACCTAGTTAAGCCACATGTCTACAGTACCTTTAGTAGTACTTCTAACAGTATTGTGTGTATTCTAACGGATACAGCTGAGCTCTTCTGGTGAAACGTCAGCTCATTGAAACACGTGGAGACTGAACAGCCAATCACAGGAGAGCACGCTGGATCTCCATAGCAACCAGGATTGTTTGATGTTTGTTTCCATCTGAAGAGAAGAAGCTTCAAAGTGTCGGTGAGTCGAACGATTATTACACAACGTGTTTGTTTATTGATAATTATTGATGTTTATTGATTATTATTGATGTTCATTGATCATTCAGCCTGTTATGAGTTATATTCTCTGATTTATTATGATTTACATTACTGAAATATTTTCCACATACAACACTATGACCTTCGTGTGTGTGTGTGTGTGTCTGTGTGTGTGTGTGTGTGTGCATGTGTGTGTCTGTGTGTGCGTATGGGGGGGGCAGCGATGGCGGGGACGTCGAGACACGACCGAGAGATGTCCCTGGAGGCGAAGCGGCAGCTGTCGGTGACCTCTGACCCGGTGGAGCGGCTGCGGCTCCAGTGTCTGTGCAGAGGGTCGTCAGGTATCAAAGGGCTGGGCAGGTAAGCTCCTCCCACTTCCTTTCTGCATTAACACTATATATTTTTGGACATAATACAGCATGAAATACTAAATATGCTCATGTTCTATTCTCTGATTCATTATGATTCACATTACTGAAATATTTCCCACACACAACACTATGACCTATGACCTTCATGACATCTCACAAAAACACCCTGTTGCCCGGCAACCATTGGCTCTCTACCCGGGGCCATAACGAAGCCCCAGGCGCCTGAAGCTGTCAAAGGGAGTCGATGACGCACGGCTGCTCCCCCGACACACCGACGCCGCCGGGGGTTCTGGTGTTCACTTTGTTGTCACATCGTTGTGTTGCTGCACAAGTTGTGTTTGGTCGTCTGTAGCTGCTCATGAAGAGTCTCCTCACAACGACACAACGTCCGCTCATACGCCAAAGTGCATTCAGTAAAGCAATGAAAAAACTATAAATACATAAACTCTCCCGCAGATACCTACTTCCTTCGTTAATCACGTTGATGTAACATAATAGCAAGACACCCTGATTGCTCCCTGGGCAAAAAGGTAAAGAAGGGTCAGGGTTAAAAATGTAATGTAAGTCGCATTGGATAAAAGTGTCAGCTAAATGACCTGTAATGTGATGTAATAACCTCTTAACCCTCTTCCATTTTTTAGGCACTGCTCAGAATTGACATACCCATGTTTAAAATAGTATATCTCTGCAACCACAAGGTCTATTTGAATCATTTGTGTGTGATGTAATAGAAGGGAACACCTATGAGATTTGTTCACATGTGTAAATATGAATGTATGTCTTACTGGTTAAAAGTAAATGAAAATAGCACACAGCAGAAATAAAAACAAGTTTCAGGTTGTTTACCACTTTGGATGATGTATTTGCAGCTTTAAACCTCTCCCAGATAATAGCTCCTTACGAGGACATTCTCTCTGTAAAGTCTAACTTTGATTAAGTGAAGCAGAAGAAAATTAGGGAGTAGAGGATGTAACAGCTCCAATCAAATAATACAAGCACATAATAAAGAGTAGCACAACATCATCATCACCACTTTGAATACAGAGATCTCACATTCTGCCGAACATACAAACATTTGTGTTGGTCAGAACCTTTAAGATAATGGATGACGACAGCAACCGCTCGCTGGACCTGAAGGAGTTCCTGAAGGGTCTGAATGACTACGGGATCCCGATGGAGAAGCAGGAGGCCACGGCTCTCTTCCAGCTCTTCGACCGCGATCGCAACGGGACCATCGACTTCGACGAGTTCCTGGTGACTCTGAGGGTAAGAACTCGGATACCAGGTGACCGACGGGCGGCTTTCGGCTCCTCAAAGTCCATCTTCTGCGTCCTCAGCCGCAGATGTCCAAAGCCAGGAAGGAGGTGGTCATGGAGGCCTTCCGGAAGCTGGATAAGACGTCGGACGGGGTGATCACCATTGAGGACCTGCGGGGGGTCTACAACGCCCAGTACCACCCCAAGTACCGCAACGGGGAGTGGACCGAGGACCAGGTCTTCAGGAAGTTCCTGGACAGCTTTGACTCTCCGTACGACAAAGATGGAAAGGTACCTGTCATCAGGGGATCAGAGGGAGGAGCTGCTGAAGGTCATCTCCTACCCTTCAGGTGGAGTTCATGAATCATCACGCTGGTGGAGGGAGGAGAACGACTTTACTTCCATTGTGGTGAAGCAGCTCCGGAGGCCAATGTTCATTTCATGGTGTTCTCTGGTTAATCTGGAGCTTTTCTGCAGAGATTATTGTTTGGTTGATTCCTCTGAAACAAGTAACCATCTCTCCTCTCATCAACAGGTGACCAAAGAAGAGTTTGTTAACTATTACTGCGGCGTCAGCGCCTCCATCGACAGCGACGCGTACTTCATCCTGATGATGACCAACGCCTGGAAGCTCTGAGCACATGAAGCGTCTTCATGGAGACAAACGTGGTGAATCTTCTTCACGTGGAGCTCAGATACTCTCCAGCTGTAATAAACTCTCTGCTTTTAAGAAATCATTCCTCTGAATTATTGCCGTGTTTTAAACAGTAACTTTCTGCAGCTTGTTGTAAGAAGTGGGGCGTTGTGGTGCAGGAGTAGAGACGGAGCGCTGGGAACCGCAAGGTTGGTGGTTTGAGCCCCGGCTGCCTCATGTCCCTGAGCAAGACAGCTGACCCCTAATTGCTAAAACGCCACGGGTAAAACTGTGATGTACGTCGCGTTGGATAAAAGCGTCAGCTGAATGACCTGTGATGTAAGAAGATGAACATGTGCTGTAGTTAAAAAAATCAGGGTTCTTAACCATTTAACTTTATTGTTTGTTAAAATAAACCCATTGATTAAGTCTAGTTTTCATACGGTACTTTTAGCAGCTACACGTGAACATGTTGTGGTTGTGTGGTTGTGTCGTTCTCTCACTTCCTGTGTGGTTCGGCTGCTTGGCAGCAGCAGTGAGTTCTGAGCAGCTTCGTCTCGCAGGACGTCGCTGGTGTTCATGACTGTTTGTTACACAAACGAAAGAGAAACACATGAACACATGAAACCGATCGTATCAAGACTTTCTGGCTTAAGAGCGACTCTCACATTGAGGAATGCTAGAAGCCTCTAAGGTCATGACCCCTCTGTTCGTTCAGCTCGTTCATGAACCTTCTACCTGCAGAATCTGATGTTTACTGGAGAAGATCTACGTATCAGAAGCCTTCTGCTTCCTGAAGTTTTATTCAACCACTTTGCTAGAATGCAGGTAAGTGAGCGAGGAGGTTGTGAGGCTCCTCAAGGTTCTAAAGGTTCGTTACAAGGTTCTAAGGGTCATGTAGGAGGTTGTGAGGCTCCTCAAGGTTCTAAAGGTCCGTTACAAGGTTCTAAGGGTCATGTAGGAGGTTGTGAGGCTCCTCATGGTTCTAAAGGTCCATTACAAGGTTCTAAGGGTCATGTAGGAGGTTGTGAGGCTCCTTATTGTTCTAAAGGTTTGTTACAAAGTTCTATCAGTCATGTAGGAGGTTGTGAGGCTCCTTCCTATGGTTCTAGTCAAGTCATTTTATTTTGTATAGCCCATAATCGCAAATTACAAATTTGCCTCAGAGGGCTTTACAGTCTGTACACATACAACATCCTCTGTCCCGAAACCCTCCATCGGCACAGGAAACACTCCCCAACAAATGAAAAAACCCTTACAAGAGGGAAAAAAGGGAAGAAACCTCAGGGAGAACGTCAGAGGAGGGATCCCACTCCCGGTATGGACAGACTACAATGGATGCCATGTGTACAGAATGAACAATGTATAATACATGCAATTCCTATGAGAGGTCTGGAGGCTAGAGGTCTGTTGTTCTCATAGTCATAGATTAAGGTAGATATCACAGAGGAGAAGTTTGATGGTCACTTTTATCAGATATATCTTTATAACATTTAGAGTTTGAACTGTGATTTGTTTTTAGTTTGTTTAGGAGGTTCTACTAGTCCTTTGAGTGGTTGTTGTGGTTTTCAGGATGATTGAGGAGATTCTAGGGTCAGTATACAATGAGATATGAAGGAAACATACTTTATATAATCAGACAGCATCAAAACCACACAATACACAAAAAGCTACTTTTCACAAACTGCTACATGTTACATTCGGGTCACAATCCTCCACTTTTACACTGAGACGTGACAGTAAAAGATATTAAAGAGATACTGGACATTGAAGATGGGGTCATTTAAAACGATTTAAAAGGAGCTTTGACTGTCCGGTGAAGAAGCCATTGAGGTTTATTGTCTGGACCAATTTTCAAGTCAACGTCACGTAGGACGGAGTGAAGCACCTCTGCACAAAGCTGATGTTTGAGGCAGATCCAAGTGGTGGGTGGAGTAACGAGAGGGATCGCTGCTCTCTCACGTTTTTTGGTTTAAGACCTTATTGTTGATCTTGGGCCTTGTGAGGTCGTGACCTCTGTGTTGGACGCCAAACCTTCAGAGCCTCTGACGTGATCCTCCTCCTGACTTACTTGATCTGATAGAAACTGGACATGGTGACGTAGGCCTCGGCCTCCTTTACCCCACCACTGCACGAGGGAGGTCTCTCCCCGGGCCGGAGGTCCTGGAAGGGGGAGGGGCTGGCGCTCTGGAGGCTCTCCTCTCCGTCCAAGGAGCTCCTGCTCAGCAAGGTGGAGAGCTCCAGCTCCTCGGTGCTGACGCTGGTGGTGCTCATGCAGCCGTCGGAGGTCTGGGTGGAGCAGCTCGGCTTCATCGGAGGCTCCGCTTCTTCCCACGACTGCTTCTCTGCTTTCTCTACGTCGAGGGCGCTGAACTCCTCGGGTTTGAAGTTCAACAGGAGGCCCTGGCACCACAGAAGCATCGTCTTAGTCATCAAGCAGCAGCAACACGTCTGATCTCAGACGGCAGAACACGGATTGTTAATTACGAAGGCGTTGTCATGGAAACGTAGCACCTAGCACCATTGCTATTGCTGGCTTGATTAGCTCGTTGAGCACCGCTAGCTTGTAGATGTTCAGCTGTTGGCGTTGGAGGGGCAGTGGGCCGGTCCCTGATCCTCATCCTGCACCTTTACAGGAGGAAACCTCACAGAAACGCTACCGACTGGTTTCATTTGGCCGACACACTTGTGATTCCCGCCACTAGAGGGCGCCATCACGCAACCAGCATTGGGCTTTTAGGTGGAAGTAGGAGGACTCACTTTGTTCATCTTGCAGATGTGCACCAGCGTGTCTTTGGGGTGGGGGATGCTCGGCCACATGTAGGTAAATATTCTGTGAAGGAAACAGCAGGTGTAAAAACCAACGAAGCCCTTCAGACGCGGATCTTCTGATGAGGAAGCAGAAACCTACTTGTTCCTGCAGAATAAAGCAACACTGGAAGGCACCGCCACCAGAATGACGAGACACACGATCAGCCCGTTGGTCTCCGGTCCTCCAGACGTCTGATTCTGGGACTTTTCTTCTGGAGACAAAGAGAGAAGAAGACGAGGCCCAGCAGTTATTAAAATCCCTTCTATGGAACCGTTTATGGTCAAAGTACCAAAATACCAACAAATACGGAAACAGTAGAATGCAAATGAAATGCTGACTGATTGAAGGAGCAGAGAGCATCGTTTGTTAGAACTTTTAGACTTTTTCATATTAAGGGAACAGTGCAAAACATGAACGTGCTTTTCTAATAAGAACATTAGCGAAGAAGACTTCTTAGAGATGGTTGGTAGGACGTCTCACTCAGGTCAGTTATACGATACATTCAACATGTGCTCCACCCGACGGAGGAGCAGCCAGGTAAAGCGGAGTCTGTTGGTCTGATTCTCACCAGCTGGACTGAAGAAGCTGAAGGTTCCACTCCACCTGCTCCAGGAGCCCTGCAGCCCGTTGGTCGGGACGGCCCTCGCCCTCACGTGGTACTTGGCGTGCGGCCGCAGGTTCTGGACGTCCATCCTCAGAGAGTCCGACGAGACGTTCTGAGTCTGCGGTAAAGCGGGAGACACGAGTCAGTTGCTGCAGAGCGTCAGCAGGTGGAGACGAGGAGCGAGGCGATGGAGATGACGTCACCGTCGAGCTGCCAGCGCTCCAGATGTGCAGCTGGAAGAGTTGGTTGTCTACTTTGAGGTACTCGTTGACGTAGGGGGTCTGGAGGCGGATCACGACCTGGTGAGAGTCCTCGTCGAAGGTCACGTCCTTCACCTGAGGACTTCTTGGCTGAACTGCAGAGACACAAGAGCACTGTCAGTCAACAGGAAGTGACCATATCAGGACTGAGGAGGACGTTAAGATGCTGTCTATGTAGTCCCGCCCTAAAGCTGCTTCGTGGTCTGTTTGACTCTAAATGGACCATAATTCACTAAATGAACATCATCTGTATTGAAGAAGACTTGAAACTAGAGACTGAGACATAAACTTATGTTTACAATGTTTACTGAGGGAATAAATCCAGAGAGAAGTAGAGTCATTTCCTCATAGACGTCTATGGGAGCAGAGGAGTCGCCCCCTGCTGGTCACTACAGAGAAGTAGAGTCATTTCCTCATAGACGTCTATGGGAGCAGAGGAGTCGCCCCCTGCTGGTCACTACAGAGAAGTAGAGTCATTTCCTCATAGACGTCTATGGGAGCAGAGGAGTCGCCCCCTGCTGGTCACTACAGAGAAGTAGAGTCATTTCCTCATAGACGTCTATGGGAGCAGAGGAGTCGCCCCCTGCTGGTCACTACAGAGAAGTAGAGTCATTTCCTCATAGACGTCTATGGGAGCAGAGGAGTCGCCCCCTGCTGGTCACTACAGAGAAGTAGAGTCATTTCCTCATAGTCGTCTATGGGAGCAGAGGAGTCGCCCCCTGCTGGTCACTACAGAGAAGTAGAGTCATTTCCTCATAGACGTCTATGGGAGCAGAGGAGTCGCCCCCTGCTGGTCACTACAGAGAAGTAGAGTCATTTCCTCATAGACGTCTATGGGAGCAGAGGAGTCGCCCCCTGCTGGTCACTACAGAGAAGTAGAGTCATTTCCTCATAGTCGTCTATGGGAGCAGAGGAGTCGCCCCCTGCTGGTCACTACACAGAATGCAGCTTTAACTCATGGAGCTTTAGCTTCACATTAAAGAAGTGGAGGTTTCCTCGCGGTGAAATGAAGCCTGACTCTCTCCTGTACTTTGGTGTGTTCAGTTCAGATTCTCTTCATGAGGGACTTACTGATCTTCTGCAGGTCCACCGTGGTCGTGATGCGGCCTCCTCTCTTCAGGTGGACGGTGACGTTCAGCTGAAGGATGGGGTGCAGGTCCCCGGAGCTGAAGGTGTCCCCGAACGCCTCCAGGCACTTTGCCTTATTGAGACTGTAGTCGAAGAAGCTGAGGACAGAAGAGCAGAGCTGAAGCTCCCTCTGAAGTGCCTCTGAAGGTCCCTGAGGGCGAAGGGGCCATGCTCTCACCACGCCGTCATGTTGCCCACGCCGTCTCCCCCCTCGTCTTCATCGTCCTCCACCGGGCCCCCCGCCAGCCAGCAGGTCAGACTGCTTCCTGACGTCAGGATGTGAGACGTGCAGCTGATCGTGGGCTCTGAGAGGAGACGCTCGGTTAGAGACACGCTGAGTGATCACAATGTGGACCAGCAGGACGCTGTGTCTTCCTACTGGACTGAGGAGACATTCATGTAATACGACGGCAGACAAACATGTTCATCCACACCGAATAAAATGTGAGTGTGAAGTTTGAGTGAAACGGAACACGAAGAGGGAGAAAGACATGAAAAGTATTACTATATATATATATATATATATATATATATATATATATACACATATATACTGCTGTACTATTTTAACCCAAGCGGATCTACAGACAGATCGTGTTTGTGATTAAAAACACGACGTGTAGATGGTTCTACAGAACGACCCTCTATGACATCATAGACCTGCTCACCCTCGTCCCCGGGCCCCCCCCCGCTGTGGGGCCGGGTCCCGGCCGCCAGCAGCAGCAGCAGCGCGGCGGTCCAGCAGCGCGGCATCTCCTCACGTCCTCCAGAGAAGACTGAGGAGGAGGAGGAGCCACCGCTTGTGCTCACCAGAGAGGAAGGAGGGGGGGAGGGGGGGGCTCACAGGATGCAAACATCTTCACTCTGTTAGCAGGACCCAGACACAGCTGTTACCACGGCGACCGTGATAGTGAATAAACTCAGTGAATATTGTGTAACTGTTTTATTGTGTCTCATTAATAATGTGAATGTTTAAAAGTCAGAAGAATAACAGAGATCGTTTCACATGTTGGAGAGCAGATCTCATGTGGATCTCATGTGGATCTCATGTGGATCTCATGTGGATCTCATGTGGATCTCATGTGGATCTCATGTGGATCTCGTTTGACAAAAAAAGTTAAAACCATGTAAACATGAAAATGTGGAAACATGAAAACACAAAACCAGAACCACTTCCTGCATCCGGTCCTCACGTTGTCTTCAAATGAGGCCACTTGGTAAACATCTTTACTACGTCTGTCCTCATGACCCGTCTGTCTGTCCTCATCACCAATAGGTATACAGTGGTGTATTTGTACTTTGGGAGTAGTTATTGGTGTATTTGTACTCTGAGTGGAGGTTTGGGTTAAGTCCCGCCTCCTCTAACCTCAGGCCTCGTATCTCGGCTCAACATCTCAGAACATCAGCGGCTGTGGTTCCGTGTGTTCCATCTCCTCCTTCTGCCACCTGAACAAGTACACAGCATGTACACGGTGTACGCAGTACTCCGTGTGATTTTACAAAAAAATAGGATTAATTTATTCACATTATTAATATTGTTATCATTGTTGTTGTATTATTTTGTTCACATAACACAAACATCTGGTTTGAATATCTGATGAAAGGGTTTGTTATTGTGCTTAAATAAAAGCAGCATATTAGTGTCCCAAAAGTGGGCGGGGGTTGTTTTTATACTTTATTACAAGAGATCTGTACGTGGTCACGCATCACTGACTGCTTTATAATATATATATGTATATATATATATATATTATATATAATATACACACACATAATATACACGCATATATGTACACATACATGCTCCACCTTCTGTTGCTAAGCCTGGAAAGGGGGGAGACAGACAGACAGAGACAGACAGACAGGCGGACAGACAGACAGAGACAGACAGACAGACAGAGACAGACAGACAGACAGGCGGACAGACGGACAGACAGACAGAGACAGACAGACAGGCGGACAGACAGACAGACAGACAGAGACAGAGACAGACAGACAAGCTGACAGACAGACAGACAGAGACAGACAGACAGGCGGACAGACAGACAGACAGAGACAGACAGACAGGTTCTGGCAGACAGACAAACAGAGACAGGTTCTGGCAGACAGACAGACAGACAGACAGAGACAGGCGGACAGACAGACAGACAGACAGACAGGCGGACAGACAGGCAGACAGGTTCTGGCAGGCTGTCAGACAGACAGAGGCAGACAGACCGGTTCTGGCAGACAGACAGACAGAGGCAGACAGACAGGTTCTGGCAGACAGACAGACAGACAAGCTGACAGACAGACAGACAGAGACAGACAGACAGGCGGACAGACAGACAGACAGAGACAGACAGACAGGTTCTGGCAGACAGACAAACAGAGACAGGTTCTGGCAGACAGACAGACAGACAGACAGAGACAGGCGGACAGACAGACAGACAGACAGACAGGCGGACAGACAGGCAGACAGGTTCTGGCAGGCTGTCAGACAGACAGAGGCAGACAGACCGGTTCTGGCAGACAGACAGACAGAGGCAGACAGACAGGTTCTGGCAGACAGACAGACAGACCGGTTCTGGCAGACAGACAGACAGAGGCAGACAGACAGGTTCTGGCAGGGAGGTGTTGCTCGTCCTGCAGATTTCGACTTGTTCAGAAGTGACTCGTCACCACATCCTGTTTCTTCTGTCACCGTCCTCTAAAGACACTTTAACGTTTCATGACACTCACACACTTCTACTGGAGCACACAGTGTGAGACACTTTCTACAGTAATGTGGCTCTCGACCAATCAGAGCCCGGCTCCTCAGGCCGGCTCGTTAAGGGTCCGAAGCGTCAAACTGTACTCGACACAAAGTTTGCACAGATTTACTTCTGTATTTTTTCTTTCTTGTTACTTAGAGACTCAAACCTCAAACAACACGTTGATCCGTCACTTCCTGTTTGTGCCTCTATCTTTAAAACCACAAACATACAGTAATTCACAGAGTTCTTAATCAAACGAAGAGCAGGAGTAGTTTCCCCACTTGGTGCTTTAGTGGGATTAAGTAAACTCATAATGGAGCATTATGAGGCACAATACTTGTTAGTAAATGTGAACAAGACTAAACGACTACTTGATCCTGATGTGACGGCGTGAGCGACAGGTAAACCACAGGCAGCTGGAACAACCGACACGGGGGACTGCTGTGGGAGTCTTCTCCCCCCCGAGTTCACACAGTCTCTCTGAGAAAACCACTCAACTCGAACACATCAGCCCAGAACCTGGAGCTCGTCACCAGGAGACCAGAGAGGATCAGAGTAAATGTGGCCCACAAACCTTCATTGGTATCAACAGCTGCTGGGTTTCAACACAACCAAAGGTCATCTTCTGTGGAACCAGCTTCTAGGTTCAATCCGCTGGGCAGACTCACATTTAAGAGTGGGTTGAAGACGGCCCTTTTTGAAAGGTCTTATAATATCTGCTGGTTCAGGTTCATAATTAGGGCTGGTTCAGGTTCATAATTAGGGCTGGTTCAGGTTCATAGTTAGGGCTGGTTCAGGTTCATAATTAGGGCTGGTTCAGGTTCATAATTAGGGCTGGTTCAGGTTCATAGTTAGGGCTGGTTCAGGTTCATAATTAGGGCTGATTCAGGTTCATAATTAGGGCTGGTTCAGGTTCATAATTAGGGTTGGTTCAGGTTCATAGTTAGGGCTGGTTCAGGTTCATAATTAGGGCTGATTCAGGTTCATAATTAGGGCTGGTTCAGGTTCATAATTAGGGCTGGTTCAGGTTCATAATTAGGGCTGGTTCCGGTTCATAGTTAGGGCTGGTTCAGGTTCATAATTAGGGCTGGTTCCGGTTCATAGTTAGGGCTGGTTCAGGTTCATAATTAGGGCTGATTCAGGTTCATAATTAGGGCTGGTTCAGGTTCATAATTAGGGCTGGTTCCGGTTCATAGTTAGGGCTGGTTCAGGTTCATAATTAGGGCTGGTTCAGGTTCATAGTTAGGGCTGGTTCAGGTTCATAATTAGGGCTGGTTCCGGTTAATAGTTAGGGCTGGTTCAGGTTCATAATTAGGGCTGGGCTAGGTAGGGCTCGCTCAGCTATATGTGTGTATGTAGTCATGTTTTTAATGTACAATCATTTAGCTGTATTTTTACTTTTTGATGTATAATGGATACATATTCTTCTATTCAGTTTAACTGAGCATGAGAGCTTACAGACTAGAACTCCTGACTTCCTGTTAGTTGTATGATCTTCATAAGAACACACTCTGGGAGAAGTTTTGGAGCTGCTGAGCTTCTAGTCTAACTTCATCTTTGAACATCGTTTATGGTTTTCATCTGTTGTAGATCAATACAGTGATAACCAGTTTTTGCTGATTTTCTTTGAATGTTTTTATTTTCAATACAGAGACATATTAAACTGAAGAAAACGGGAAATAGAAGATTCATAATGTGTCCTCATAGTTTTTTTGGTTGTTGGTGCTTAAAAGAACAACGAATTGTTAACAAGTTTGAAACCGTCAATATTAGAATATAATAATTTCAATGTTTCATTCTGTGAAAAATACTTTAAAAAGGAAACTGTAGAATTTTGCTTTTGCTGGAAAAGTATTTATTCCTTGTCAGATGAACAAAACATTCGTATTTGTGAGTCACTTTGTCACCAAAAGATATTCTTTGAAATACAGGAAGTTACTTTGTGCTTCGTCCAGTGGAAGAAAACATTTACATCAAAGTTTGAAAGTGAAGGAATCAGTTTGTATGTAGTATGATACGCAGCCGCTGCTCCTTACTTCATCTTATGAAAATATATAATATTCAGCAGGAATTTATTCAACTTTCTACATTGTTCACTCAAAAGATTAAAAAAAACTTAACTTCAGTTTCATTTCATAAAAAATGCTTTTCTCTGAGAATCTGATTCAGTTCGATATTGTTAATAATTAGTCTTTAGTGTTAATAACTTGAGTTAATAGTGTTAATGATTGGTGTTAATAACTAGTGTTGATAATCTAATGTCCGGCTCACACTGGAAGCTTCCTCCTACAGCGTTTACTCATATCTGAGTTATCGATTAGTGTCACCGGATCCTTTTCCTAATCAAACAAAGAAAGACAAAGAAGCTTAAAGTGAGAAAAGAAAACTGACGATTATCCCACACGGAGATATAAAAATAAAAGAAATAAGAATAATCAAAGGAGAAAATGAAAAAGAAAAGCGGCCATCAGCATTGATTACTTCTGATTGGTTAAAAGGGAACAGAGCGACCTTTAATGACCCCGACTGAGGACGAATAAAGCTGCTAGACTAAGGAATAAAGGAGGTTTTTGTCAGTATTTCCTATCAATAAATCACTTTACAAATCAAACGACTGAAGAGCCGGACGTCTGATTCTCGCATCGAGACCTGAAGGCAACGCGATCATTAAACCGTAAACTAACAGAACTTAATGATACGAACAGAGAAGATGTGATTGATAAACCTGAAGTAGGATATGTTTCTTAATGAGCCTACAGAGACTCTCTCCCGTTCCTTCCATCACTTCCCGTTGCGTAACAGCTGGGCTTTAGCAGAAGAAGAAGCAGAGGTCTTCACATATCGGAGGTGATATCTGATGGTGGTCCTCAGCTGATCTGGGGTCAGTTCACTGCTCCTTCAGACCCGGATGAGGAAGTCGAGGCCGAGGGAGGCGGGGATGTGCAGCGTCTCCAGGCTGAGGGCGGACGGCGTGTAGGGGAACAGGACGGGGAACATGTGCTTTGTGTCCATCAGGAGCTGAGGGGGGTCGTGTCTCTGCTGAGGACGGGTCTGGACACACAGGTAAACAACCAGGTTACACAGTGGGGGGTCACTGGGAAGGACCACTTACTTTTAAGACAGAGCCCAGCTGTTAAATCCTATTTTAAATGAGTATCTGCATATATATATTTATGTATTTATATGTCTCACCTGGATGCTCCTGATGAAGGACACACTGACTCTCTCCTCAAACTCGTTCAGAGGAGTGTAGAGGTTCAGGATCTTAACGATCTGCAACAGAGGACAACGGTGATCAATACGCCCGATGTCTCCAATCAGCTGGGGGGGGGGGTCAGCTGACCTGCTGCGTGCTGAGGGCGCTGCACAGCGAGCAGATGGCCTCGGCGTCCTGAGTCGTCTTCTTCTTCACCTGCAGCAGCTGAGCGGCCTGGATGATCGGCTCCAAGGTCTCTGCAGCTTTACTGTGGGACAAGTTGTTGGCCCGAAGCCACTCCTCCATCTGACTGGTGTTGTACCTGCACACACAGACACAGGGTCAGAGACAGGATGTAGGAGACAGGACCCGGGACCCAAGGGGACGCCGCGTGTCTCGCTACCTGAGCTGCATGCCGTTGCTCCAGGAGCACACGTCCTTGCGCAGCAGCAGGTTGTTGAGGGTGACGGCGTTGACGCAGTGGAACAGCTGACGCACCACCTGACCCACGATCTCGGGGTCCAGGCCGTGGTCCCGCATGGTGCCGTGGAACTGGCCCAGCTGCCGGATCAGCGCCTGCAGGGTGTAGGTGGCGGGCCCGCCGCTGTCCACGTCCATGCTGGACGAGCGGTTCCTGTAGCCCATCGTCTTGACCCCCGCCAGGCTGGGGATGCTCTCGCTTTCCAACATGGCCGACACTGAGGGGGAGGAGGGGGGCATTATTATAATATAACCCTACACTATATAATGTATTGATGACTATGATACATAAAAGTACACTATATCATTTATACATCAATATGATATATAACAGTACACTAAAAGTATTACTATGATATCACAATACACAATATTTTGTAGCGTCTTGGTGTTGTGGCGAAGGGGAATCCTTTTATTCGTTAGCATTAGCGACAGTTAGCGGACATCACTAGCATATATAACCAGAACTCACCGATCATGGGCTGTATGATGCCCTCAGCCACCTTGATGAGCTGCTGGTAGATCTGGATGGAGAGGTCACTCAGCACCTGCCGGTACTCGGCCAGGTCAAAGTTCTTCAGGCAGTGTTCGTTCTGTTTGCCCGTGTTCTGGGTCATAAACGCCTAAACAACAAAAACAGCTTGTTACTCTGACCATTACAAAGCTGACATTTAGCATGTTAGCTCAGCATTTTATCTACAGCCAGTTTCATTTTAGCTCCATGTTAGCACATTAGATCAGGTTTCCTGTTAGCATGTTAGCCTAGCTGCATTCAGGTGGTGCGGGTGGGGCTCTGCTCTCACCTCGTCTCCGCTGTACTGCTTCAGGCAGTGGAGCAGCCGGCTGGTGTTCGCCAGCCAGAAGGACGTCATCTCAAAGTCCTCGTTATTCTTCTGCAGACGGAAATACAACGTAAACATCTAGCTTTCATCAGATGGTCGCTGGGTGGAGGACGCTCACCTTGAGGACTTTCTTGATGGCGTTGATGGTGGAGGTGAGCAGGGACTCCACCTTCTGGTCGTCATTGACGTAGTCGGCGTGGCGGATGCACATGAAGAGGATGTAAGCCGGCAGGCAGGGAACTGTGGCCGACACGGTGTTGGGCCTGATGTCTGAAACACATGGAGAGTCCAGTCAGTGAGACTGACCTGTGATCAGTGAACAGACTGACCTGTGATCAGTGAACAGACTGACCTGTGATCAGTACACAGACTGACCTGTGATCAGTACACTGACTGACCTGTGATCAGTGAACAGACTGACCTGCGATCAGTACACAGACTGACCTGTGATCAGGGTACAGACTGACCTGCGATCAGTAAACAGACTGACCTGCGATCAGTACACAGACTGACCTGTGATCAGGGTACAGACTGACCTGCGATCAGTAAACAGACTGACCTGTGATCAGTACACAGACTGACCTGCGATCAGTAAACAGACTGACCTGCGATCAGTACACAGACTGACCTGTCATCAGTACACAGACTGACCTGTCATCAGTGCACTGACTGACCTGTGATCAGGGTACAGACTGACCTGCGATCAGTGAACAGACTGACCTGCGATCAGTGAACATACTGACCTGTGATCAGTGCACAGACTGACCTGCGATCAGTGAACAGACTGACATGCGATCAGGGTACAGACTGACCTGCGATCAGTGAACAGACTGACCTGTGATCAGTACACAGACTGACCTGTGATCAGTGCACAGACTGACCTGTGATCAGTGCACAGACTGACCTGCGATCAGTGAACAGACTGACATGCGATCAGTGAACAGACTGACCTGCGATCAGTAAACAGACTGACCTGTGATCAGTGAACAGACTGACCTGTGATCAGTGAACAGACTGACCTGTGATCAGGGTCTTAAACAGTAGGGCCTCGTCCTCCTTGTAGTACTCCAGCATCCCCTCAAAGTCCTTCTCTTTCCTCTGGACCGTCACCTGGCGGCTCAGTGCAGGTCTGGACCGGCTGGTCTGAGCTGCAGCCTGAGAAGCTACAGAGACAGAAGGAGACAGGGACACAGATTGAAAAAGGGGGAGGCAGGTTGAGACACAACAGTCTCTGATCAGCTGACGGAATCGACCCTTTGACCAGCTGCTCTCACCTTCTAGCTCCTGAACCTTCTTCATGTAGATCCTGAGCTGCTTCTTTAGCTTCCTCTCGTTCTTCTCCAGTTTCTCCACTAGCTCCTTGAGGTCCTACAGACAACGACAACATGGCGATGAGTGTTGCTTCACCCCCTAGTTGTTGTCCCCTGGAGCCGGTCCTCACCAGGTTGTCGTTGGTGAGCCTGGTGATCTCCTGCTGGACGCTGTACTCCACCCGAGCCTCCGGAGACAGAGACGCCGTGTAGCTCAAGATCTCCTGCTTCTTCTCAATGTCGTCCCTCAGCAGCTCGATCTGTGTGTGGAGAGCTTCCAGCTCGTCCCCATGCTGCCTGGACTGAGTCTGCAGCTGAGCCTCCAGCAGCCTGTTATATGTCCATACAAATATATACTTCATGATTTCTATATTATATACATATATGAATAGTTTAAATTCCGTACTACATGAATAAAGACAGATTCAATAATTCCTTTAATGTAATAAAATAATTCCCTCACAAGGTTCATTTTGTCTTGAAAGCAGAAGCACGTCCGTACACTTCTGATGTAAGACTACGGTTTGAGGATAATTAGGATTAATGTATTAATTTACTGTCGTACGAGTTGCACACAGCAGAGTCAGGAGCCGCCCAGAGTACACAGATGTTACTGCAGGGATATGAAGAGTAGAAGAAGAACGAGAAGAAGCAGAAGAAGAAGAAGAAGAAGCAGCAAGCAGAGACCTGGCCACCTGTTTGAGGCCCTGGTAAGCCAGACCCAGCTCCCCGTCTTCATCGAGAGGACACCAGTCCTGCAGAGTGCTGCTAGCGCCCATCAGGAGGAAGAGGACGAAGAGGAAGAGGAAGAGGAGGAGGAGGATACAGGGGAGGAGGAGGAGACAAAGCAGCGTGAGGAAGCTGGAGGAGACACTGAGGTCCACAACAGAAAGTCAGTTTCATGTCTCGGGGTGGAGGCGTAACAGAAGAAAAAGAGTGAATCAATTAATTATAAACAAATCATATCAAAAGTAAGAATACATTAATTATATATATTATGTTAACTTAGATTTAAGGTTTGGTGCAGCATGACTTTAAACCATGATTTTAATCTGAACTAAACTAAAGCTTAACAACATTTTGACTGCAAGCAACAAAGTCCTCTGCGTGACATCACTGCCCCCTGCTGGGCGGGAGGCGTTACCATCAGGCGAGACACCAGGTGGAAAAAAACAAACACACCTGAGAACATCAAATCCGGGGCAGCGTCTGACACTTTAAACGGGGTGACAGGACTTACTTCTTGGACTCGCGCAGTCCGTGGTACGCTTTGAGAGCCTCCTCGCTGTCCAGCGGCTCCTTGTCCTCGCTCACCTCCGGAGCTTCACTGCTCTGCTGCTGAAACAACAACAACATAAACACATGCACGTATGTAATATGTATGACCTGCAGACATCGTTCACACACTCACTATTGGCTGGTTGTTCTCCCGGATGTGGGCGGCGCTGACTATCTGAGTCCTCAGGATGAGGACCTCCTCCTTACGGCCGTCCAGCTCCTCATTGGCTGAGCGGAGCTGGCTGAGCAGCAGGTTGTAGCTGTCCTGAAGCTCCTTGGACGAGTCGTTCTCAGACGCTCGCTCAGAGATAGACTTCCTCAGCTCGTTCAGGTCCTTCTTCAGCTTCTTGTTCTCTGATTCCAGCTCCTGCCTCTGAAGAGCGTGAGAGGAGGAGATGATGTGGGAGAAGCACATGGAGTGAGAGAGGGATATGATGTGAGCACATGAGGCGTGAGGAGATGATGAGGTCCTGTACCTTCAGGTTATTGTAGGCCAGATCAGCAGTCTCCTGCTCCGAGGTGGAGCTTCTGGACTCTGAACCCTACAGTGAAGCAAACACAAACACCAAAGTGAGATTAACTCAGTTTGTCAGCGAAGCTCCTCTCCATGAAGAACGAAGACATGGGAGCAGAAGTCACCCTGCTTCTGGCCAGCTCCTCCATCTTGTCCAGGTTGACCTGCAGCCTCCTCCTCTCCTGCTCCAGCTCTCGGACTCTCTTCTGCAGCTTCATGAACAGGCTGATGTCCATGGCGGCCTTCTCCAGGCCCATCTCCTGCTCAGGAGGAGACACAGTTAGAACCAGGAGGCGAGCACCGACCCCCCTCTCCTCCGCACCGACTCACCTCCACTAGCTGGATGGAGTCTTCGGTGTCTCCCAACTCCGAGGTGGAGATGGAGGTGTAGTTGGAGTCGGACTCCAGGCTGCTCTGATTGGACGGGTTCCTCCTGTGGCCAGGCTGGAACTGGAGGAGGACATTTGGACATATTTGTGAGTCCTGAAGAAGAATGAGGTGATTCAAAGTGAAACCACATGGCAGGTGACGGAGGTCACCTTGCTCATGGACAGCTCCTCCTTCAGGTTGTCGTATCTCTGCTCCACCGTGGTCTTCTGCTTGAGGAGGTTCTGGTATCGCTGCCTCTCTGCGTCCAGCTCCGCCTGCAGCGATGTCTCCATCAGAGACACACTGCCGCTGTCCTCTGGACGAGAGACACCATCTAATAAGTCATGTGAGAATGAAGGCCAGACAGAGAGACAGAGAGGTGGTGTCCTTGTGTCTCACCTCCAGAGCTCTTAGTGAGCTGAAGAATCCTGTGGTTCATCTCTTCCTTCTCACTCTTCAGCAGAGCGTTCTCTTTCTCCAACTCCTCCACCCGCTGAGGAGACACATGAGGACCCAGAAGGACACAGGATGTCAGAACCAGTCTTCTCCCCCCCACCTATCTTCTGTCCCCATCCTCACCAGTTGGAGCCCCGTCTTCTCCTTGCCGTGCTCCTCTTCCATCCTCTTCCTCTGGGCCGACGCCTCCTGCAGCTCCTCCCTCAGCCGGTCCAGCTCCTCCTGCAGCGAGGAGAGCTGTGCTCCTCCTGCTCCTCCTGCTCCTCCCTGCCGGCTCTGCACCTCCTCCAGCTGTTTCTGCAGCTTGTTGTTGACCTGCAGCAGCTGTTCGTTGTGCGTGCGGAGCTCCTTGGACTGAGGAGGACACGTCGTGGTTATTAATGTGAAGATGGATCACATGACCACCAGGAGTCCTCTGCTCACCTGGTCGTCCATCTTCCTCTGCAGCTGGACGATCTTGTTCTCCATGCCGCTGTTGAGGCTCTTGAGGCGCTCGGCGGAGCGAGCCTCCACCTTCAGCTGCTTCAGGCGGCGGCGGGCTCGAACCCGCCTGAAGAGACACTGGATGGTGATGGCGGCATCACGAGCGCGCCTGAACCTCCGCCTCTGGAGCCAGCCGCGCACCACCTTCTGGATCAGCATGGCCTTGTGGTGCAGCATGAACTGAGGGGAGAGGGAGATTTCTCAAGCACCTTTATTTCCACGAAACCGCACAAAGTACAAGAAACCATTATGGGCCATAACACAAAAGAAAGCAACAATCGGGACATCAGCTCTTCTACAACACGTATATTACACCACAACACGTAGAATACACCACAACACGTAGAATACACCACAACACGTATATTACACCACAACACGTAGAATACACCACAACACGTAGAATACACCACAACACGTAGAATACACCACAACACGTATATTACACCGCAACACGTATATTACACCACAACACGTATATTACACCGCAACACGTATATTACACCACAACACGTAGAATACACCGCAACACGTATATTACACCGCAACACGTATATAACACCGCAACACGTATATTACACCACAACACGTATATTACACCACAACACGTATATTACACCGCAACACGTAGAATACACCACAACACATATATTACACCACAACACGTATATTACACCGCAACACGTAGAATACACCAAAACACGTATGTTACACCACAACACGTATATTACACCGCAACACGTATATTACACCGCAACACGTATATTACACCGCAACACGTATTTTACACCGCAACACGTATTTTACACCGCAACACGTATATTACACCGCAACACGTATATTACACCGCAACACGTAGAATACACCACAACACGTAGAATACACCACAACACGTATATTACACCACAACACGTATATTACACCATAACACGTAGAGTACACCGCAACACGTAGAATACACCACAACACGTATATTACACCGCAACACGTAGAATACACCGCAACGCGTAGAATACACCACAACACATAGAATACACCACAACACGTACACAGCAACACGTAGAATACACCACAACACGTAGAATACACCACAACACGTAGAATACACCACAACACGTATATTACACAGCAACACGTATATTACACCACAACACGTATATTACACCGCAACACGTATATTACACCACAACACGTATATTACACCACAACACGTATATTACACCACAACACGTATATTACACCACAACACGTATATTACACCACAACACGTATATTACACCGCAACACGTATATTACACCGCAACACGTATATTACACCGCAACACGTAGAATACACCGCAACACGTAGAATACACCGCAACACGTAGAATACACCACAACACGTAGAATACACCACAACACGTATATTACACCACAACACGTATATTACACCACAACACGTAGAATACACCACAACACGTAGAATACACCACAACACGTAGAATACACCACAACACGTAGAATACACCACAACACGTATATTACACCACAACACGTAGAATACACCACAACACGTAGAATACACCACAACACGTAGAATACACCACAACACGTATATTACACCACAACATGTATATTACACCACAACACGTATATTACACCACAACACGTAGAATACACCACAACACGTAGAATACACCACAACACGTAGAATACACCACAACACGTATATTACACCACAACACGTAGAATACACCACCACAACAGCAAGAAATATCAAACGGACTATCAGATGCTCCCAATCACGCTCCACAAGCTCAACACTCAACTTCCCCCCAGAGAGAGAGAGAGAGAGAGAGAGAGAGAGACATTCCAGAGTGAATTGAAGACGCTTTGCCTCCAATTCACTGATGATGTCATTACAGTGTCTTCAGATGAGACAACACAGGAGAGGAGGACACGAGGTCCTGATCTGGTCTTCACATGCACCTGAGGAGCATGTGAAGACCAGATCAGGACCAGATGAGGACCAGTACCTCCTGGTAGATGCGGCGGGTGAACATCCCTCTGGTGAAGGCCTGGATAGTGACGACAGCCCGTCTCACCCTCAGGTACGCCCGTCTGTCTCTCACCATGCGGTACTGCTTCTGACAGAGCAGGGCGGCTCGGGTCTGACGCAGGAAGTCAGCGTGCCTGCAGAAAAAAAAGAGACAAACTTTAGAGGAACTAGAAGAAGACGAGGTGAGAAGCATTATGAATAAAACATAGAGCATGTGAAGATGGAGCTCAGTGTTTGCTGGATCACATGATTGAAGGATGAGAAGACCACCGACCTGCGGGCCAGGTACCCCCTCCCGTAGCGCTGCAGGCTGACGGCCATCTTGCGGACCTTGCGGTACCGGACCCTCTGCAGCCAGCCACGCACAGTCTTCTGGATCTTGATGCAGGCCGAGCGGAACCTGTCGGCCCGGAGCTTCTCCAGGTAGGCCACCTGCCCCGCCCGGAAGAAGATCTTCGTCTTCCCAAACTGGAACATGTCGTGATCCTGAGGACACCAGTGATGTCACAACGTAGCAGAGCGACTGGCAGAAGTTGTGTCAATGACGTTTGGAGAAAGAAACCTTGATCAGGGTCTCCAGCAGGTTCCTGCACACCAGCTTCTTGTCCGCTGAGGCCATCTCGGACTTCTTCAGCAGCACCCGGTACCGGTTGAAGAAGTCTGGGTAGGTCCACCTAGAGACACGGGACACACCTTTCAATCATCCACAACTTTATTTAAACACTGCGGCGTTGACAAGACATTTACCTGATAGACAACGAGGAAGAAGAGGAGGACTCACCTGGACGGATACCCAGCTGCACTGATCCGGATCGTCTCCAGGACTCCACAGGCTCTGAGCTGCTGGACCGCTCTCCTGGAATCAAACCTGCAGAGAGAAGACACTTCATCATCTTCATCACAGGAGACACTTCAGATCATCATCTTCATCACAGGAGATCCTTCAGACCATCATCTTCATCAGAGGAGACACTTCAGACCATCATCTTCATCACAGGAGACACTTCAGACCATCATCTTCATCACAGGAGACACTTCAGACCATCATCTTTATCACAGGAGACACTTCAGACCATCATCTTCATCACCGGAGACACTTCAGATCATCATCTTCATCACACAGAAGACACTTCAGACCATCATCTTCATCACAGGAGACACTTCAGACCATCATCTTCATCACAGGAGACACTTCAGACCATCATCTTCATCACAGGAGACACTTCAGACCATCATCTTCATGACAGAAGACACTTCAGACCATCATCTTCCTCACAGGAGACACTTCAGACCATCATCTTCCTCACAGGAGACACTTCAGATCATCATCTTCATCACAGGAGACACTTCAGACCATCATCTTCATGACAGAAGACACTTCAGACCATCATCTTCCTCACAGGAGACACTTCAGATCATCATCTTCGTCACAGGAGACACTTCAGACCATCATCTTCATCACAGGAGACACTTCAGACCATCATCTTCATCACAGGAGACACTTCAGACCATCATCTTCATCACAGGAGACACTTCAGACCATCATCTTCATCACAGGACACACTTCAGACCATCATCTTTATCACAGGAGACACTTCAGACCATCATCTTCATCACCGGAGACACTTCAGATCATCATCTTCATCACACAGAAGACACTTCAGACCATCATCTTCATCACAGGAGACACTTCAGACCATCATCTTCATCACAGGAGACACTTCAGACCATCATCTTCATGACAGAAGACACTTCAGACCATCATCTTCCTCACAGGAGACACTTCAGACCATCATCTTCATCACAGGAGACACTTCAGATCATCATCTTCATCACAGGAGACACTTCAGACCATCATCTTCATGACAGAAGACACTTCAGACCATCATCTTCCTCACAGGAGACACTTCAGATCATCATCTTCGTCACAGGAGACACTTCAGACCATCATCTTCATCACAGGACACACTTCAGACCATCATCTTCATCACAGGACACACTTCAGATCATCATCTTCATGACAGAAGACACTTCAGACCATCATCTTCCTCACAGGAGACACTTCAGACCATCATCTTCATCACAGGAGACACTTCAGATCATCATCTTCATCACAGGAGACACTTCAGACCATCATCTTCATGACAGAAGACACTTCAGACCATCATCTTCCTCACAGGAGACACTTCAGATCATCATCTTCGTCACAGGAGACACTTCAGACCATCATCTTCCTCACAGGAGACACTTCAGACCATCATCTTCATCACAGGAGACACTTCAGATCATCATCTTCATCGTATTTTAAAACAAAGCTCAGCTCTGAAAGCGATCTCTTCCTCCCACCTCGTCTTCCTCGTCCTGCTGAATGAGGCTCAGCTGAGAATCTGTCATGTGACGTTAAGACGAGTCAGCAGCAACATTCACTCAGACCTCCGGACTCTTCTTCATGGGCTCCGTCCACTGGAGACTTGACAGGAAGTGACAGACAGTGACTTCCTGTCAGGTCCGTCAGCTACAGGTACTTTTCAGACCTAGATCATATAGTTTACACACTAATATATATATATATATATATATATGAAATGTGTGTATGTATTACACACTCACACACACACACTCTATATCTATAGATATATATATAAAATGTGTATATAAAATATAAAATTTTGCCCGGGGAGCAATTAGGGGTTTGGTGTCTTGCTAATGTTCATCGTTATTATTCAACACTACAATGTTTTTAGATCTAACCTTTATTGAGACCAATATTCAAATTTCAGGTGTTAAATAGTAAAAATAAATCAAATAAATGTGTGGTTAAGACGACGAGCGATCCGTTTCGCTGGTTCTTACTACTCATGTAATGCTGATCGTACGTTCTGAGCAGAGACGGAGGACTCACATGAAGGGCTCCTTCAGGTCGTTGGGTTTGATGCAGCGGACGTAGTGAGGAGTCGTAGCGTTCAGGGTCTCCATCAGGAGGTGGAGGGAGCTGCGGAACTGAGAGGAACATCATGAGTGGGAGTCACTGTGGGAGTCCTCCAGGGACCAGCAGGGACCAGCAGAGAGCTCACCTGATGTCCAACGGTCTTCTTGTGCTCTTTGTTTGGGGCTTTGGGGGTGGACTTGGCCGGTCTGACGTTCACTCTGGAGGACTTCGGGGGGGCTACATCGTCCTTGTCGTGAAAGAGATCTGCAACCAGCTGAAACTGAGAGGAGACTATTAAACGTTGTGTAGGAACCAGGTCGCGCTACATCACACATTATGATTGGCTGACAGTGGGAGACGGTCAGCTGATTCGCCGGGTTCCCCTATGCCCCGCCTTATGACGCGACTTATTGGCCATATTCCTCCTTGCCTTGCTAAACGCTAGCGTTACATTAGCTATGATGCTAAACTGATGTCAAACTCTTGGCTGGGCTCCACGGTTCTGGTTCTTACCTCACTGGCCTTCAGGATGTTGATCTGCTCCCCGTACACCGTGTCCCGGTTCTTCTCCAGAAAACCTTCACTCTGATATTCCACCTGTCAAGAAAAGAGAGAGCTGCATCAGAGTCACAATAATCACATGATTACCTCCAAGATGTTCCATCCTGTCGCCGTGGCAACATAACGGCAGGTTTATCAACACGATTAAAGTCTTAGTTATTTTCTTCTATGTGAACTTTTCTATGCATCTTCATATTTAGTTTATCTATTAAAACACTACATATTCTTTATACTTCTTTAGAAAACTATTCTGCTTCAGGAAGCGGTGAAAGGACTTTTGTTTGTTGGTTTTTTGACCCGGTCGGCCTCCACTCACCTTATCAGCGAAGTGGACGATGATGAAGGAGACGTTGGACATGCGAGGTTTCTGAAAGTGAGCACTGACTGAGTGCTGCTTGTACAGCTTCTGGGCCCAGTTCTCGTCCGTGCCCTTCGGCACCTGAAACAGGAAGTGGATCATACAGGAATTCCGAAGGTGTCAGAACCACTATTTGGACCTACAGAACGTTTGACTTTAGCTACAAACAGAGATGTAAAATAGCTAAATTGTTAGCAGCGAACGTGGCAAAAAACAATCCTAGGATTTTGACATCTCTCATTTTCCTGAACCTGCCATTGAACAATGTAATGTGCTCAGGATGGAAACACGAGACGGGTCGACTGACTTTGCACTCTTCGTCTAGCAGGTCCAGGATGCCAAGCCGAGCCTCGATCAGGTCGATGCAGGGCTGGTTATCGTAGAAGTCGATGAGCGTCCAGGGGATCTGCTCCTTCATGTACTCCTCCTGCTCCAGCTTGAACACGTGCTGAGGACACAACGGAGACTCGTTAGACGTGGAGACGAGAACGACGGGAGGTCATTGGAATCAAAGGAGGAGGCTCACAGAGTTGAACTGCTGCTGAAGTTTCTCGTTGGCGTAGTTGATGCAGAACTGTTCGAAGCTGTTCACCTCAAACGTCTCGAAGCTGCAGACAAGCAGAAGGAGGACTTAAAGGTTTTGAAGTTATTTGTTTCCAGAAAGTCTCACATTTCCTCCAACAAAGTTCATTAAATATATATGAAAGAGAAGAGGTCTGAGAATCTGAGATGTGTTTGAGATAAACTATATTTGTGGCAAGCAGGTGTAGAGTAACGCAAAGTGACTGGAAATTAATGTAAATGGGAAGTTATTAATATACCGTTTATACACTGAGAAATACACAGGAAGTAATAGTCTATAGAGTTAAAGTGATGTAGGAGCAGCTTCTAGTGCTAATCCAGGTTTACACATCTAGGGCTGGCTCAGGGGACAGTTGGGACTCAGGTTCACATCTAGGGCTGGCTCAGGTTTACAGTTGGGACTGGTTCAGGTTCACATCTAGGGCTGGCTCAGGTTTACAGTTGGGACTGGTTCACTTCTAGGGCTGGCTCAGGTTTACAGTTGGGACTGGTTCAGGTTCACATCTAGGGCTGGCTCGGGTTTACGGTCAGGGAGAGCTCTATCTATTGATTATATAAAGACTGCTGGACTTCTCACCCATAGATATCCAGGACTCCGATGAAGGAGTGCTGTTTGGAGGAGGTGTGCAGGGCCTTGTTGATGTGCTCCACAATCCAGTCAAACATGCGAGCATAGATGTGTTTGGCGAGCGCATCGCGGGCATTTTCCGCCTGCTTGGTCGACATGTTCTTCACGTACGTCTCGGTCGCGGTGACGAGCTTCCTGTGACAGAGCCAGTGCTCCATCTGCTTTAGCTCCACCCCCAGCAACGTGCAGAAGTGTTTCAGATGGAGGTCGTCTCTCTGCAACACACACACACACACACACACACCTGTTAGAGGACGTGCTGATCATAGGTGCAAGCTGTAACTGTGGCGACGCACCAAGACGTGACAGGACTCCCCGTCTCGCTGCGAGCAAATCTCGATGTTTCCCAGATGAAGGATGGAGGCGATGACTTTAAAGATGCTGCTCTGATTGCCCTCCTTTATCCCTGAGAACCAGACAATCAACGTTTGTGACAATGAGGACAATGAGGACATCCTCTCAATGTTAATCATTAGTCATTTTTCGTCCTCACCCAGCAGTGTGAAGGCCTCCCTGGTCTTCTCCAAGTCTTCTGCATCGTTCACTCCCTCAATGAAGATGTTCTCTCCCATAGACGTGAAGGTGAAGTCTTCAGCACTGGCTGAGTGACGAGAAAGCATCAAGAAGTCAACAATAGATTAAGTAATAACATTTATATTGATTGAATCTAAAACCTGTAAAACCACAAACAAAGACAAACCACACCAGTCTTCTTCAACTAACTGAGCTTCAAACTAAAATTTACACAAACGGCTGTTCATCTCCTTTAAAGCTGGTCAGGGTAAAGCTGGTCTTGGTAAAGCTGGTCTGGTTAACGGTGGTCTGGGCAAAGCTGGTCTGGTTAAGGGTGGTCTGGTTAAAGGTGGTCTGGGTAAAGCTGGTCAGGGTAAAGCTGGTCTGGGTAAAGGTGGTCAGGGTAAAGCTGGTCAGGGTAAAGCTGGTCTGGTTAACGGTGGTCTGGTTAAAGGTGGTCTTGGTAAAGCTGGTCTGGTTAACGGTGGTCTGGGCAAAGCTGGTCTGGTTAACGGTGGTCTGGTTAAAGGTGGTCTTGGTAAAGCTGGTCTGGGTAAAGCTGGTCAGGGTAAAGCTGGTCTGGGCAAAGCTGGTCTTGGTAAGCTGGTCAGGGTAAAGCTGGTCTGGGTAAAGCTGGTCTAGCGGTGACTTACCCAGGCAGAGGTCCTTGTACTCCGGTAGGCTGGCTGAGGCACACAGCTGGTAGAAAATGTGATAGTTCCTCTCGTCCTCTGCCTAAAACACACAATTCAAACATTGAGACGTGACCTAGCGATCGGCACAAGAAACTGACCCATGGAACCAACACCCACCTGGAAGACCACGCGGGACTTCTCCAGCAGGTACGTCCTCATGTTGGCCCCAATGATGCGGTACTGGCGATTGAAGCCAATCTCAATGTACTTCCCGAAGCGGCTGCTGTTGTCGTTCCGGGTGGTTTTAGCGTTTCCGATGGCCTGTTAACAGAAGATTAGATCAAATACTATAAGACAGTCCCATGACAGAGTCATCAGCATCATGTAACACCTTCAGCTGCAGGGAATGTTCACCAGGAACAGGACTTTAGGGACTTTGGATGGGTGGCATCTGAACTCTGCTCATGAGGAACAAGGTCTTTGAGGAGTGCTAGTTAGGAACCTTTAAAGTTTGGGTCTGCTTTAATTTGGTAGTTGCTGTGCAGAAGTGAGGGAGGGGGGTCAGCGTGAACATGTGACTCTCGGTGAAACAGCAGGGAGCCCACTGACCTCCATGATGGGACTGGAGGCGAGCACCTTCTCCTCCACGTTGGTGTCGCTGGTCGAGCCGCCCACCGTGGCGAAGAAGCGCATAGCGTACTTGGCGGAAACCGTCTTTCCCGCTCCTGATTCCCCGCTGACGATGATCGACTGGTTCCTCTCGTCTCTGCACACAAGAAGAGATTCATCAGCCACGGTGCTTCCAGGAGAAGTCAATGAGGTCATTGTAGCTCCCTCGGTAACCTGGCCATCTGCTTGTAGGCCTCTTCGGCCACGGCAAAGATGTGAGGGTCCATGTCGCCCATGTTCTGACCGCTGTAGGCCCGGATCACCTCCTCCCCATAAATGTGCAGCTGCTCGTATGGGTTGATGGCCACCAGAACAATACCTGCACACACCGCCAAGACATCATCCATTCATCGTCCAATTCATTCAATAATGTTTATGCTTCTCTACATGCAGACATCACCAATGTGAATCTAAGCAGCCTGTTTATCAGGAATCAGGAATCAGGAAACATTTATTCACCGCAGTACGTGTAGATGTGGTTGGGCTCCAGGAAGCGGACCTTCAGGTTGTGCAGGACTGCAGGTTCATGCAGGTAACTGAGAGCAGTGAGGTCGTTCTCGCCCACCAGGATGTCAGGGTTACGCAGGAAAGGGAGGGGGTTACTTTTTGGACCGACAGGGTACTCCAGAGGCTGGGCAGGGTGGGGGGAATCAATGACCCGATCAATACACAATCAATAACAAAACAAACGGGGTTTGTTGTTCAGATAGATACCGTGTCATCCTCCAGAGTGAGGTGGAGCACCGGCTCTCCTTCCTTGTAGTCCCTGACGATCTCGGCAGCCCTCCACACGTGGTCCGGGTCGGGGATCCAGACCCGCGTGTACTGGAACACAAGAGACCAATGAGGTGGAGCTCAGTGGTGCTCAGAGTACCACACTGAAACAACACAGCAAACAGCACACAACGTGCTCATCATCAGACACATGAACTCTGCAGGTCGGATTCATTCACGAGGACGTCAGGAAGCATCAAGTAATGAATCCTAACGAGCAGCTGATTCTGAGTCCGTGTCTTTGGGAGGAGAACAATGTCCCGATCGGACGTGGATGCAAATCTGCTTCTGTGAAACCAGAAGGTTGTTTGAATGAAAACACTTGTGGTCACATGACCCAAAACCATCTCATCTCACTATTGAAGGGACGTGATGGTCTCTTTGTTCATGACAGTATCGTCTTTTATATTTACATATTTAACACAACGTTTTGTGCTGTTTTCACACTTCTTCTGTCTCAAATGCATTTGTAAAATTATATTAATTAAAAGTTATTATTATTCACTTTTCTTAAAATACTTTGTGATGCTGTTAATGCATAAATAGCACAGTAGAATTGTTTATGAGTAAATTATCAGTGAGGTTTCAACATTTTTCTGTGAAGGCTGTAAATTCAGACGTACCCGATGCAATTAAGCAAAAGATAATATAATATAATAATAATTCAAATGAACTATTCACCAACGGACAGGAAGTGATGTCTTCCTTAAAGGAAGATCAATAAAACATAGAAGTAATCAGACTTCCTGCTGCCGAGGACAAAACTGCTCTTTGAGCTCTAATCTGAATTATTAACCAGTGAGTCTTGATTCTATCTGTCTCTCTCTCTCACTATATATATATTATATATATATATATATATATATAAATAATGAATCAGTATGTTCATATACAGACGCCATGTGTGGTTTTAGAAACAGAGACTGATCTGAGATCAGCTGAAGCTCAAACTAACAAGCACTAATAAGACTCAACATTTGTCTATTTTCTATATTATGATCTATTACTACCAATAATATATATTTAAATTGTTGGTTCAATGTTTTTTGTTTCACATTTGAAAAGACGTAACGGGATATTATAATGTGTTAGAAGAGTTAATCATTAGAGGATTTGATTAGACTGATTAATCAATAAAGTAACGGTCGGTTGATCAGATGATTTAAATGATTGTTTTTTCACCTGAACAGAAACTACAATCATTTTTAAAGACGTTAGCCAATCAGAGGAGCCCTTCAGTCAGTATCTGGGACACCAACCGACCAATGGCTCATCAGCGTGGTCGGCACGGAGACAACAGCAGGGATGAGCACACACACACACACACACACACACACACACACACACACACACACACACACACACACACACACACACACACACAATGGCTGAATAGATGAAGCCACATAACACAGATTCATTAAGCAGAACAGCAACGTTTTACATCAATAATTCAAAGTGAGTCAACAACGACAACAACAACAACAGCTCAGTGTTTGCCTCGCCTCATTATGTCATCACAAATATTAACTTATTCATCATTTATTATCAATTGACTTTTACTTCTATCAGACAAAGAAGGATTCTTTAGAAACAGGAAGTGTTCCACATGCCGGTAAATATTTAGCAGCCATATTTGCTTTTTCGCAGTTACATGAAGCAGAAGCTCGTATGAGACTCTGTCATATATATATATATATATATATATATATATATATACACACACACACACACACACACACACACACACACACACGCACACGCACACGGGGAGGTGGAGGAGGAGAACTAGAGGAGCAGGTTCAGTAGGAACCTCACTGATTTGAAGCAGTGAGACCGTTTGAATCTGTCTCACTGCACTGAGAGCAGCCGGGTTTCGGGTTGCCTCAAGGCTCCGCCCACTGATGAGTCACGCCGTGACATCACAGAGGAGGCGGGCGTGTCCCACAGGAAGTAAAATTAACCCATTTACCTGACAAGGAGTTTTGATCTTCAGATCACGTCAAAAAGTGAGACAAGGGGACGTGATTGACAGGTCGCCAATAGACCATAAAGCAGGAGATGCTTTAGGGCGGGGCTAGACGCTGATTGACAGGTCTCTAACAGATGAATAAGGCGTCGGTACGCCCTCCTACTCATTCCTAATTGGTCACTTCCTGTTCAACGGGTGATAAAAAAACAAGAAAAAGAACTGGAGGCTTCATGAAGTCCACAAACTAATGATGATGTCGCTATGACGACCGATACTTCACTCTGACGGCCTGCTAGTTATTGGTTAACCAGCAAGGATTAGCAAAGTGTCTCTTCAACAATCTCCCCAAATGAAATGTACAAACAGATTGAGGGAGACATTAAATCCCCCCCCCCCCCTTCAGGGTAATCCTCTTCCTTAAGACCCCAAAGCTTCATCACACGTCGTCAACCGTCTCAGTCTCATCTCTACTCAACACAAACGGTTTATTTATTGATCATTGAGTGAGAATAACCATATGAAACACTGCGAGAAGAGATTATTGTTGCAATTAATAATAACACGACACATTATCCACAAATTCACTCATCTCATATTTTAAGATCAATCCATGTAGCAGATTGATGTGTTGAATTTAATCTCTTTATGTTTGTGCTATTGATTATTAACTATTTGAGTTTGAACATCATAAATGCAATTGTTTGAAGAGGTTTTCACTGATTGATTTATGATGTTATGAGCTGATAAACATATAATTCAGATTCTCTACGTATTAAAAGTGAATTATGTTTCTAAAACTCATCAAATCAAATCTATTGATCCGTCAAACCATGTCGCGTCACTGCGGGTCAAACTCAAGTCGAAGCCCCGTTTCCCACAATGCACCTGGAGACCGCCGGCTGCCGAACCTTTAGCCCCATGACGTCACTGTGACGTCACAACAACCTGAAGCAGAAGACAGCTGCAAGCATCTCTGTGGGTGTGTTGATAAAGTTTAGTAAGTAGTCATTTGTGTATTAACGACGATGACGATGCTTATTATCAGTGTTTAAGAAGTAGAATTCATATATATTCATTTCACAAACTACTTTCACATCGTTGTACAACATTTCAAACTGTCTCTTTGCTTCCAAACCGCATGAAAACAATCATTTACATTTGCTCTGAGCCCGCTCGTGCCCGCGCAGCGCGCCGCCGGACTCCATATTGATAAACGTGTATTTTAAAGAATCACCACTTAAAGCGCTGAACGTCAGCGCGCGACTCGGCAGCAGAACTCTGCCCGGTTCCCCGGTTCGTTCGGCCTCCCGTTAATCAGCCGCGGAAATGATTGGCATATTGTTTCAGCGTCCTCGCGCCGCCGTGACGTCACCGTGCCCCACAGGTAGGGTCACTCACCTTTGAGTAGAGCTCGTTCACCGACATCGTCCGGCTCGTGGACCCACGAACGGACGAAGTCCGCTCGTGCCGTGACCCGTTAAAATCCTCCGACCCGCAAGCGAGTCGGTGTGAACCGGGCGACGCACCGGGCAGGTGTTCCCTCCGGTAACCGGACCGCGGAGGTTCCCCGGCGTCCCACTTTAACGCGGTAAAGAGCCGGTATCGGCCCGGTAGTGGCCCGGTGTTGGTCCGGCGTTGACCCGGTGTTGACCCGGTAATGACCCGGTATTGGTCCCGTATTGGTTCGGTAATTAGGTGGAACAAACGGCTGCAGGACCAAGACTTCCGGGCAGAAAAGAGACGATCTGATTGGCTGTTTCCTCTTCCTACTGTACACACACACACACACACACACACGCACACACGCTCACACACACACACGCACACACACACACACACACGCTCACACACACACGCTTACACACACACACACACGCACACACACGCACGCACACACACACACACACGCTCACACACACGCACGCACACACACACGCACACACGCTCACACACACACACACACACACTGGGGCTCAACTTGATGCTCGCGACCCCCAAAACGGCCCCCAGGTAGAAACTTCATATGTTGATCAATAAAAACTATAAAAGGAGGTCAAATATTATTTAATAGGTATTCATTCTTTTTTTAATTCTTTTATTTGGTTAGAAAAATGTACATCGTCAATGTCTAGTATTGATTTGCACTATTTTTATATTTAACAACATTTTGTCAATTTCATACTTGAAAATTTGCTTATTATTGTTATTATATTCATAGTGGTCGTATATACAATATATAGATATATATCAATATTTAATAGAAAGTTACTTCGTGTATATAATATATACACGGAGCGCGTTAAAACACATAATTATGTCAATGGCATTTAGTTATGCATTCATTTATTGACTTACTTACATATAATTAAATAATTCATCCATTTACTTTTTAATTTATTCAATCATTAATTTGCTTATTTATGAATTTGTCAATTTACTTATTCATTCATATATATTTACTTTATTTGCTCTTATGATTTATTTATTTTTTCATCTAGCCAATGAAAGCACAGCGTCACAGTTTTCATCGTCGCCAACAGCATAACAATAAACATAGACACAAGAAATAAAAATGTATAGAAGTTAAGAACTTCACACAAAGAATCAAATATTATAAAATAAACTACTACGACGGTTATGAAACATAATGAGAGACAGTTAAAAATATAAAAACCACAGAATCACTGAGATTTAAACAATACTGAAGTCTTCAGTGATTTGATTTATTTTATGTCTGTTAACAGTATCATAGTATCATATGGAGATATTTAAAGAGTTGTTATCATAAATGTTCACGTCTTTGAACCTGGTTTTGTTGACATGTATGTTGTGGAAATGTCTCCATGTTCCATAAGTCTCCTTCGCACCGAGGGGCATAAAGAGCAACGAGTTGAGTGTGAATCAGCTGTTATCGCTGTGGAGCTGATAAGGAGGGAGGGAGAAGATAAGGAGGACCTTTACCTTGGAATACGGGTAATAGTCGCTGGTCATCCTGTCGGCCAATCAGCAGATCGATACATCAATAGATCACCGGACCCTCAGGAGTCCCAGCATGCTGTGCAGCTGTGGATCGTGTGACTGTGGGAAGCTGCTGATCTCAGACCTGTCAGCACAGCGACATTTCAACAGATAATGGGCCCACACCCCGTCACGCCCTCCGCAGGTATGTTTACCTGTGGGCACGACGCCCCGCCCACAAGGCGCTGCTGCACCGCATTATGATGACACGTCATTTTTATTCATTCTTGCTAATATTATTATATTGTTTTGTGTTAATGTAAACATAATTATCATAGTATTAGTATTATTATTTATACTATGCTACAAGTCACATTTATTATATTATTTGTATTATCATTGTTATTTATCCACTGCTGCCTTTGTAAAATCTGACAAGTTGATCTCTTTAATTAAAATCCATTATTATTGTTAGTAAGCTATAAGAATTACAAGACGTTTACTTTACATCTAGTTGTAAAGTTGACTTGTTGTATTTATTTATGATTATTCTGCTGTTGTTGTTACTACTCTTATTATTTGAATGAAGAGTTTATTCATGTAACATATCAATAGACATCCTGCGCATGCGCAGCTTCTGGGATCGAACCGTCGACGTCGTGGTTGAGAAACAAGCAGCTCCACGCAGAACACCTCTGACGTCATCTCACACGCCTCTCCACTTGTTTATAGGCCACGCCCCTCAGCTGCCTGCCCGTCTGTGATTGGCCGGAAGTCACATGACCTCATATCTGCGATATAAAAAGTGACACTTTGTTTCCTTTATAATTATCATGATTAGAAGATAATAAAAAAAGTGTCTGTTATTCAGGAGGGAGGAAGAATTACATAATGATGTATTATACATAGATGTACTGTGAAGTAAAAGTACTCCTGATACACCACAGGGTCACGTGACCAACGAGGATCATCATGAAACACGTTTGTCTGGTCATTCAGAAAAGAGAACGTGTATTATTTGAGAAGGTATATTGTATCTTTTTATTATATATTGTTTAACAGGTGAATATTGAATGCAGTATTCCAGTGACTCGTGAGCTCTGATGGAGGCGAATAGAGGCTCACAGACTCTGATGTGTTGGTACATCTCCTTCGTGGATAAGATGTGAGGGTCCTGACTCTGTGAGGCGACGTCTGGAGGCCACTCTGAAGGGATGGCAGGAGGAGGAGGAGGAGGTGTGGGATGTGGGCCTGGACAGGATCTCCTCCTTCCTCTGCTCGTACAGCTCCTGCTGGATCAGACCCTGCTGGTGCTCCATCTCAGCCCGAGCTCTCTGCTGACCACGGAGCTGCTGCTGCTGCTTCATCTGGGCCTTCAGGGCGGCCTGGTACTCCTGCGAGGTCTGCTTCAGCCTGAGAGGACCACCAGAGACCATTCAGCCAGTGAGACACGAGAGCAGATGGAGATTAACACGACAACGACGTACCTCCTTTTCTCCTCCTCCTCCATCAGCCTCGTTTCCTCCATCACTTTGTCCAACTGGTCTTTTTCTTTGGATAGCTCCACTTGTTTCTGTAGGTTCTGGTCCACTGTAACACACACGCAGAAACCTTTGTGTGGTGCTGCAGCTTCTTGTGGAACACGAGGGATCGATGAATGTCGTCAGTCGTCCACCTCCGGCTTTTCTTACGTTTGTGTTGGATCTGCAGACTCCGAGCCTCCATCACTTCCTCCATCAGCCTGTTTCTGGCCTCCCTCTGCAGGCGGCTCTGCTCCGCCCGTTTGGTCCAGACTTCCTTCAGCGACTCCTCCACCAGCTGCTCTATCTCCTCCTCCTCCCTCCTCTGCTGCTTCAGCTCCTCCGATAGATGCTGCCGGTACCTCTGCTGCTCCTCACGCCACTCGGCCTCAACGACAAAGAGCCACCGTTCACCCTCTCTCCACCTGATGGAGGAGCCCTCAGGTTCCTCCTCCAGCTGTTCTGTGCTTCGTTACAATCCATCCATAACAACATGGTTGAGTGCTGCTCTCTGCTGGTCACGACCAGTAACTTCATGTTTACTACCTTTATTCCCAGTGCGTTGTGGTGAAATATAACAAAGTACCTGAAGTACATCTATAAACGTGTTTCTTTTGGTTAAAGTATGAGACGTAGTTAAAGTAACACATTATAACTGTACTTTAGACACATATTTAAATATATTTGTAAATGATTTGGTGAAACATGAATGTTACTAACGACTGATATTACGGTTTTAGGTGTGTAGTATTAATACAAGATAAAAATGGTAGCTAATGACCCATTTTATATGTATTCTAGTTTATTCTACTAGTATTTATACACAGCGGTATCACTCTGACTCCAGTAGTCATGTGAGTATAAATAACCTCGCTCCCCTTTACCTTCCTCACGGCGGCGTCCCGTCTCTCGTCCACTTCCTGCTGTAGCAGCGTCTGCAGGACGCTCATGTCCAGCTGCAGCTCGTCCTGCTGCTCTCTGGACAGACGCTTCATCTTCAGACGCAGACCCTGGTCCAGCTGCTTCCTCCGGGTCAGCCGGTCCCGCTGGGCCTGCTGCCGCTCGCGCTGCTCCTGCAGCCGCTGCACCTCCTGCTGCCGCCGCTGAGGACCACAGGGACATGGCAGGTAGGAGCCACGAGAACAGCTGTCCTCCTGCTACCTTCATCCAGAGAGCAGCCCCATCAGGATGAAGGGACCAGGAGGACTCTGGGAGGAACCATGAGAACACCTGGAGCAGTTTCTCGTGGATGTGATTAGACGCACCGTAAGCTCCGCCTCCTCGTCTCTCAGCTCCCGGTGCTTCTTCCTCTGCTGCGCCGCCTCCTCCATCTGACTCCTGATGTCGTCCAGCTGCTGTTTGCTCCTCTGGCGCCGGTGCTCCTCCCTCTGCGCCTCCTTCTCCTCTTTGGCCCTTCGGTCGGCCTCCCACAGCTCCTCCATCAGCTCCTCCTCCTGCTGCTGCTGCTCCCGCTGCCGCTGCCGGCTCCTCACCTGGGCGGCTCGCTCCTCACACACCTGCTGCTCGGTGCGCCGGCTCTGGACGCCCCGCAGCTCCACGCACTGCTCTCTGATTGGAGGAGGGTCCACACACGTCAGCAGGAGGTTCTGTTGTACTGTCTAAAGTACTGCGTGTACCTGTGAGAGCAGTACTGCGTACTGTGTACTGTGTGCTGCTCTCACAGGTGAGCTCACCTGAACTGCTGCTCCAGCTTGTGGGAGACCAGCTGCCGGCGCTCTCGCTCTCTCTCCTCTCTCAGCGCTTTAGCTCGTCCTCTCATCTTCGCTTGCTTCTCCAGCGACGTCTCCTTCATCTCCTCCATCTCCTGCTGGAGCTGCTGCTCCTCCGTCTCCAACAGGACACGAAGCCTGGGACAGAAGGAGACAGACAGGAGGACACATAAGAGAGGTGGAGGCAGACCTGACGAGACGGGCAGGTGGGGACACACGGGTACAAACAGGAGGAGACAGACTCCGCCCCCCAGAGACGGACCTGTCTCTCCTCTCCGCCACGTGGACCTCCTGCTGGTCCAGAGCTGCCTGGACTCGGCGGTCCACGGCTCCTCTCAGGAAGCGAAGCTGTGAGCTCTGCAGCCAGGAAGCGGTGATGTCACACGAGCGCTGGTTCTGAGTGGAGTCCAGGACCTGGTCTCTGAAGGCCTCTTGCTTCTGTCTGTCCAGGGTCAGCTGGTCTGCAGGGCGCGAGGACGGGAACTTCGCTCTCTGCACAGAGGATCGTTTGACTTATTAAGCTGTGAAAGATGTCAGGATTTATAAATGAATGAAACCCACCAGCTGACTTTATCTCTTAATATTATTAATATACATTAATACTATATTAATAGTATGTATTAATACCGTGTTGCGTTACACAAAAATACCATTTCAAGTTTTCAGTTTACGAGAGGAAATTAGTTTTGAAGCCAAACATGAAGAAACACAAATACATGAATGTGTCCAATAATGCTCCGATCTGGATAATACTACAATTTCTAATGATGATAATAAAATGCGAAATTAACGAGTAGAGTAGAGAGTATTTTGAAAGTAAAGTTACTTTTGGCTAAAAATAAAAACAAAACTACCTAATGAAGATAAATGGACTAAATGTAACGTTACTAGTTGTGGTTGATTCATTTCAGCGTCAAACAGCAGTTGATACCGAATAAAACCCTAAAACAAGCAGCATTAGCATTAGCATTAGCCTTAGCTTAGCATGTCTCACCACAGCCACGGCGTGAGGCGTCGGTCCCGTGAGCTCGCGACACTTCCTTCTTCTTTGACAAAGCAGCATGTTTGTATGAATATTAATAATCGATTCACCTGCGAGCTCGTTTAAAACACAACACAGCCGCGGCGTCCTGTCACCATGGTGACTGCGGACAGCGGAAGTGACGTAATGGGTGACGCACGCGGACACGGCGCTCTGTTGCTTAGAACACAAGCGAGTTAACTGAGATGTTCCAGAAGCTTCTCCTCCATAAAACACACGTTGGTTCAGAATCATGTACACAACACGTCAGCAGCCTTTAACACTTTGATCATTTTTATTGACACTTGATCATTTGCAGCAGAGAAGCCCACAATAATAAAACTAATAATCTTTTGATAATTCACTACAACAAAGAGATCAATAAATACAGAACATCAATACTTCATCAGACCAATCAGGAAACAAAGAGTTACCAATAAATACAAAGTCACTTTAATGCTTTCTGTCAATCATTCATATTTTATATAAAACCCATGATACAAATTGACACCTGCAGGACCCGTCGCTGATCTCAGGTCTGGGCTGGGCTGAACCTGCCAGCAGAGTCCACCACATGCTAAGGTAGCTACATGCTAACGTCCTTAACGGGACACACCTGTGTTTCACTCTACTTTAGTGGTGTAACAGACTGTTATGCACCTGAGCAGTGCCCCCCCCAACACGTTTATCATAAAGTTTAGTGAAATCATTGATGATGACATCATGGATGTTCACTTCAGTTACATCATGATGCCTTCAGGCTCAGCTCAGTGAACATGAGAACATTTTGATTTCCATGTAAATGACCACATGTAAATTATAAGTACAACATTTATTTGAAAGGTTTACTGACTTCAGAGCTCTGAAGTATTGTTTGGGATTTGAATCTGATTGGTCACCGTGTGACAGAGAAGGGTTAGAAATGAGTAAAGATGTATTCAGCATTTTAAAGAGTA
The DNA here is from genome assembly GCF_964276395.1 of Gasterosteus aculeatus. Classification (NCBI taxonomy): domain Eukaryota; kingdom Metazoa; phylum Chordata; class Actinopteri; order Perciformes; family Gasterosteidae; genus Gasterosteus; species Gasterosteus aculeatus. Next base: position 313,552 of record NC_135702.1, on the reverse strand, counting down.
ATCATTAAAGTGACTAATAGCTAATGAAACACAGGCTGGTCCCTTTGAAGGTCTTTGCCTCTTTCTCTTTACAAATGTCATTTCAAAAATGAAAAACCTAATTTAAATGTATGTGGGTAAACCAGGTGAACTATGATTAAGAAGAAGCTTCATGACTTACTCAAAGTCAAATGAAAAGTATTTGTCTAAGTTTGTGGTCAATATTCATCACTTCTCTCGTAGCTCATGGACGAAATCATATATCGCCAATATGATATCTAGCTTTCAGCTGAGGTACGCTGTGACATCACAGGTGGGCGTGGCCAAAGTTCACTGACGTTAACGTTCACTGAACATTCAGCTTGCTGCTTTTATTCTAAATACGTCTCAGAAGAAGTAAAGGGATTAAAAAGAGCATTTGAACACTTGTTCAATCTTCAATCAAGGGAATCTTAAAGATGGAATATGGATATTTTTTAGAGTAAAACACGATGCCCTAAAATATATACATATACATATATATACATATACGTGTATAGGTGTGAAGATGTGAAGAGAGGACGGACTAAACCTTTCACACGCACTTATTGATCTGTCATCAGTGACGATCATACAGGTAAATAAACAACAGGTACACAAAGCGACGCCGTGCGCTCAGACCGCCATGCGGATCCACGTGCTGATGTCAGAGGCCTGAACGCTGCTTCCTCGTCTTTACTGTGCAATAACGTCCACTTCCTGTCCGCGGCTCCTCCCCCAGGCCCAGCATCACACGTCGTCAAATATCCGGCTGTGAGACGAGGACATGGACAGGTACCGTCCTCCCGCGTGTCTGAGGCACAAACACAGTCAAAGCAACACGCGACCCCGAGGAGCGTCACACATCCACAGTGCTGGGTTTTACCTGCTAGGCTCCGCCTCCACAGGGTCGTCGGTCAGCGACTCGTCGAAGTCCAGCGGCTCGGCGTCCTGCAGCAGCTCGATGCAGTCCCTCCCCGAGCGGGAGTACTTGGCTTCTGTTCAACACACGGCACCCACCAGGTTATGTTACTGCTCCGTGACCCCTGATGACCCCATCGGGAAGCAGCTGCAACCGGGAGCTGGTTTCATCCGGTTCTCCAGCTTACATCACATCACAGGTCACTCAGCTGACGCTTTTATCCAACGACACTTACATTAGTTTTAACCCGCAGCTTTTACATTTTTGCCCGGGGAGCAATTAGGGTGAGGTGTCCTGCTCAGGGACACTTGGACATGGGACACGGGGCAGCCGGGACTCGAACCGGCGCTCCCTCTCTCCCCCTGCGCCACGACGACCACACTGGTCCACATTTCACTGTCATAAAATGTATGCCTTATTATTCTAAACAAGCTGCGTGTCCCGCCCCTCCTCTGCCGTGATTGGACAGGCGGGTTTAAAGCGACAGTAACGAGCCCGGAGACCAGAACGTGGACGCGGAGTCTGACTGTTGCCGTGGAGACGACTCACGTCTGGCGTTGCCGGCCGTCACCGTGTCGGAGTAACTGGTCTCCTTCAGCTCGTGACTGGTGCGGTTCCTCGCCGTGTGGTCGTCCCTCTGGTTTCCATAGCGCTCCTTCCACTCCTACACACCCACACACACACACACACACACACACACACACACACACACACACACACACACACACACACACACACACACACACACACACACGTGTCTACTTGTCCGTCCGTGAGCCGTATTTAGTGGAACATGGAGCTCATTACAGCCACTCACCCTGCGCCGGTTCTCTCCGTCTTCAGTCCTCTGGCGCTTCCTCTTCTCTGTGAAAACAACCACATGAGCGCGTCACAACGACCACGAGGTCACGACCTCCAGCCGCTTGCTGCTCCCTCGCCCCGAGTCCTCACCTCGGCGGATCAGCTCCTTCCCCTCGTCGATCAGGTCAGAGGTCATCTCGCTGTCGCCCACGAACTGCTGGAAGCCCAGGAGGTTCAGGCAGCGGGTCCCCAGACTGAGGAGGGAGGTGATCAGCTCATCAATAACCTTATTGATTAACCCGTTGGTCCATTAGAACATCAGTCAACGCCACGTCTAAGAGCCATGAGAGGTCAATACAAGCAGCCCATTAGCATGTTGAAACAACCTGCCGGCTGATTGGTTAACAAGCTCATCCCTGCAGCTCCTCCCACCGATCAACCCCAAACAGCAGAGAAGAGCATGTGACCTCCTGTGGAGGGAAAGAGCACCTGAAGTAGGTGGCGATGCAGAGGAGGACGATCAGCATGGGGTAGTAGATGTAGAAGCCGTTAGCGATGAAGGACAGGACTCGCATGGATCCCATGATCTGAAACACAACCCAGCTGTTACTGCTCCTGGAACCAGCAGAACCTCCATCTCCTGCTCCAGATGTTCTAGAGGAGACCTGTGACCCACAGAGGTGTAAGCCGTCTGCTCCTTCTTCTGGTGGGAGATTGCTGAGTCCATGTGGATCAAACCCAGGAAGTTGAGACAAAGAGGAGGCGTCAGCCGGCAGAACAACCTGCGGGTCAGAGAGGCAGCGGTTCTGGATCGGACTCTACAGAACCTCTCACGTCTCATCGCTAAGCTAAAGCGGCTAACCTCCACTACCCAGCATGCTCCTGGCTTTACTGGCGTCTGGTCCCGGAGGCCCGAGATCAATGGACGATGAAGATGATTATTCATAATGATAAATCATCCCTGAATCTTTTAATCTCACTCGTTTTTTATCGTTCATGGTGTTTTATTCTTTTAGTCGCCTTTATAAAATACATAGTTAATATAGAAATATATAGTTAAGCAGTATTTCTATGTACTTCATATTGTATTTATGTATCAGATTTCTAGTCAGTCACAGCTCCCAGAAATAAACTTTATAAATAAAAGAGATATTTACTTTATTCAAATAAATAAAAAGAGTAAATGACGGACGCCGTGACTCACATGCCGCTGAACTGGAGGCTGTAGGCGTCCGTCTGGTGGTGCGACGCCAGGTAGTAGTAGTTGAACACCCGGATCCGGAACACGGTGGAGTAAACGCAGGTACACAGGAAGAAGATGGTGACGAAGCACGCCATCTGGAGGACGGAGGTCACTCTCGTTAGAACGCATCGCGTGATTCTCCGTGTCTAACATCACTCTGCTATGAATCGTGGGTAATTGCTTCAGATAAAGCGTGCAGGGAGGCAGACTAACGAGCCGAGGGGGCCGGGTCGGGAGCAGTGCATGATGGGAGGCCTCACCTCGATGTACAGGTAGTTGTAGTCTCTCTCGGCCAGCTGGATGAACACAGCGAACAGAGAGAGGACGGGACGCGTGCTGAAGAAGGTGCACTCAGACCAGACCACGGCCACGCTGAACGCCATCAGGACCACGGACAGCAGCCGGTAGAACCAGCACCTCAGGTGACACTCCCAGAACCACTCTGCAAGCAGGGGACGCACCGTAACCTCGGTTACGTGTTGGATCAATAGATTCTGACGGACGCTTGGTTGACGCATCATAACATGAGGCCCCGCCCCCTGACTCACCTGCGGTCGGCGTATACAGGTACCTACTGAACCAGCCAGGGGGTCCGGGGGGGGGGAAGCTGTGGACGAACTGGTGGGTGGTGCTGGTCTCGTTCTTGGCCACGTCCTCCAGGTGGACCGCCTGCTGCAGGAGGATCTGCCACTGGACCCGAGTCCTGTTGTGTCTCTGGACCGCGTAGATCACCTGGACGCAGAGACACAGGTGAGCCTGGTTTGGCCCCGTGGTGGCCCACAAGGCCCTGCGTCAGAGCCCCTAATGTTTCCTGTTTACAGGCCTCGTCTTATGGAGGAGGAGCTTGTGCTTCCTCTCACCCGTTTGTGGAGCTTCACCAGGCTCTTCTCGCTGGGGTAAGTGTTCTGATTGTCATCAAAGTCCTCGTAGTCGTCCATGTTGCGGCCCATCTTCTCCTGGTATTCCACTGGACACTGAGGGGACACGTCAGATCAATCCACCCGCTGTGTGGACCACCCCGCCGGCGTGGAAGTAGTTGCTCTTACCTTTCGGAGAATGGTATCGATGAACTTCCTCAGCGGGTGGTTGTACTTGATGGACTCGCTGGCTTTTCTCACCTCCTGCAACAAACCAGACGTCAGAGACAAAATCACGGATGACTCGCACCTTCATTTTTCACCTCCCCGCTGACCTCCATGACGTCTTCCAGGTTCTCCTCCGCATCCGCCTTCTCCGTCATCAGCTTGGAGGCCTTGAAGTAGGTCTTGATGAGCAGGTGTCCGTGTCTGGAGGCGTTCCAGTAGGACCGGGGGATCTCCACCAGGCCGTAGCCCAGCAGCAGCACCAGCAGGAACAGGCCCCAGGTGTTGGCCGCCGTGATGCCGATGGTCTGCAGCTCGTACCTGAGTCACAGCAGGGGGCAAAGCCTCGTGGGTCCCACGGGAAGACAACTGTCCTCCTGTGGGAGGAGCCCACTTGCTGTGAGGTCTCATGATCACTGATGTTTGGGTTAAATGGTTTTAGACGCTTTAGAAACAATTCTTAAAATTCCAAAGATTTATAAGCCAAATCAAATAGTTTACAGAAGATTCCACCGTTGTGTCTTTAGGACGGCGACAGAGAAACATCAAAGAGACGAGGACTCACATTGTGAGTGAGAAAGACCCCATCATGCTGTCTACACACGAGGACATCTGACACCAAGAGGAACCCGCGAGGACATTTTGAGGAAACCACAAGGACGTCGGACACCATGAGGACGTCATGGGGACATCTGACATGAGGACTCGATGAGAACCATGGTGTCCACTCACCAGGACAGGTGCCACTCTGGATGAACGGCCACGTAGATGAGCAGCGAGCCGAAGATCAGCAGGTAGGTCCCGTAATAAATGGCGTTCTCTATCAGAGCCGTCTTGATTTTCCCGGCGATGGAGAAGCCTCCTGAGCGAGCGTAGGATTGCATGAAAGGAAGCAGCAGCCTGGCAGAGGAGGACGCAGTGTTCAATATACATACATGAGCACATGTATTTATAAAACGCTAGTCGAACAGACCATGTGAGACACTGGGACGTCCAGTACACCACCCTCCAGAACACGGGCATGATGCCATCTGGGATGTAGCTCCATGGCTTGTAGCAGGGCTTCAGTTTGCTGCAGCGGAGGAGGAGGAGGAGGAGGAGGAGAACAGGTGTGAGCTGAGATACAGAGCTCCTAGCGTCCTTTCCTAACCACCTCTTCTTCATAAGGGGTTAATAACAAAGGAGCCAATACAGGAAGCGTCGTAGAACCTTTCCTAGGCTGAAGGAGCTAATAGAGGAGGCATCCAACCTTTCCTAGGCTGAAGGAGCTAATAGGACGCATCCAACCTTCCCTAGGCTGAAGGAGCTAATAGAGGACGCATCCAACCTTTCCTAGGCTGGATTTCAATTCTTAAAAAACGTCTATTCCTAACCACCTTTTCCTTGACCTCTGTAGGGGGTCAAGGAAAGGTGGGTGGGCAGAGGTTACTAGGGTAAGAACCTGGTTAGGAGACGGGGGGTGAAGGAGGGAAGTGAGGGCGATAGAGGTGAAGCCAGTGGGTTTGAGTAGGAGGAGCGTATGTCAGCTATGTTCTTGGTAAAGTAGTTGCCAAAGTCTCCTGGAAGAAGGGAGGAGGAGGGAGGAGGACTAGGGGGGTCGAGGAGGTTGGAGAAGATGGAAAAGAGTTTTTTGGGGTCATAAAATGAAGATTGGATTCTGGATTGGTAGAAGGAGCTTTTGGCAGCAGTTTGGCGTGAGTGATGCAGCCGTTACTCACATGATCTGCGTTTCTACGTCACGATCGTTCTCCTGAACGGACCAATGACACGTCACTATTTAAATATTGCAAGGAGCACTTTGTGGGACACTTTCTTTGGTAAAGGATGGTCCCGTGGTTCCTTTGCTAAAGGAGCTAAGTGGGGAAGCATTGTAGCTCCTTTCCTTAGCATTAGAGAATTCCAACATGGTGCCACTTCCACTACGTCACCTCTCTTCACTCAGTGAGGAACCTTCCTGAGAACATTTGACTATTTCAATCCAGCCTTTGGCCAAAAGAGCTAATAAAGGAAGCATCAAAGCTCCTCTAAACCCCCCCCACCCCTTGAGGGTCCCGATGTCCTGCTGAAGCTAAAGACCTCAACACTCACCTCTCAGTTGGCGTGACGGAGGCGTTCGCCGGCGTGTGATTGGCTGGGGCGTGTCCCTCTTGGTCTATCTTACACTGCTTGTAGATGGTCTGTGAGGACAGAGGAAGACGGGATCACGTGCTGCCGTGGGCCCGGGTGCACAGGTCCATGCCCGGTACTCACAGTGCTGACGTCCAGCGGGAGGATGAAGACGATGAGGAAGCACAGGTACCAGGCCAGCAGCGTGCCGAACAGCACCATGCGCTGCTGCCTCCGGAAGTCTCCATACCGATGCAGGAGGAACAGCGCCAGGAAAAACACCACCACGATCTCGATGGCCAGAGCGGCTCCGCTCATCCCGCCTACTCCTCTCAGCGGGCCGGCCCAGACCTGCAGGGGGTCCAGGTCCAGATGATGGACAAGTGCAGAGGAAGAGGAAACATTCAGGCGTTCCACTAATCGGCATCACCATCAAATCACAGCACTGGGTTCATTTTGGGCTTCAGTTTGCACACGATGAGGATTTAGTGTGTGTGAATGTTGATTATGTGTTGAGCTGTTGTTGTCATGTGATAAATATGATGTCATTTATTCATTTACAAATATAAATTGAATAATAACATATTTATCATAAATCAGAGGTAGAATGTGTCCAGAGTACTAATGTTGAGTATTTATAGAATAATAATAGAATCAATGAACTACTTTAAGAATTAATAAAGTACTAAAGGCAACTGAAACATGCCTGTGAAACTCTGACGATAACGATGATGATGATGATGATGATGAGACAGTTACATGCTACATGATTAGTGCTTCATTAACTACAAGAGACTCCAGCAGCAGCAGAAGGAGCTTCATCTATGAGTCCTCTGTGCCATTCCAGGGGGGGCAGGACGGCTCAAACCACTAAACACCACTATGACACCGGGGAACTGGTCCTGACTAGAACCCAGCCGGTCTGCTCAATGTGGGGATCAGATTAAGGAAACTACAGCCCAGAAGCAGTCTGGACATCAGGAACCATCAAGTTGGTCACAGTGATGAAATAAATATATTGTGCTGCTTGTTTTTGTATTGACTTTTTCTAACATACACTTCTCGATGAATAAATCAATGGTTAATGCAATGATACGTTGTAGGCGACAGCGCTTTGTACTTCCGGTGTACCACACACTGTAATAATAATAATAACAACAATAAACAGCTGCTCTCTGTTGTTGTCAGACCGACTCACTGCTGAACAACTAACAGTCACACGTCAGCGCATCAAAACACCAACTAAAGGTTATTCCTCATAACACCGCTACACGTACGGACACACAGGCATCGCTAAGCTAGCTGTTCTCCACCCACTTGAACAGAGCCACATCAGCTAACCGGCTAAGCTAACATGACAGCTAGCCAGCTAGCTGGCTTGTGTTGCAAAACAAAACGACAACAGTCGCCGGGAAGACTCTTACCGTGATTTATGTGACTCTACACCGGTGAGGTGAAATCAGAACGCTCGGTAAAATCTCCGTGCGGCAACGTTTTTATTCTCCGCGATGTTTTAACGTGAAAAACATCTGTTTCCCGATGGACGAATCGCCGTCTGCTGCATGCAACAGTCACATCCGGGTATTCTGTCCAGGAGGAATTCAGAGGAGAGGACGATGACGTCACCCAAAACCGATCGGTAGAGCAACGCATGCGCGGTAGTTTATTTCTTCTTCCTTCTCTTCGGCTTGGACTTTATTATTTCCCCCTACAGGATGGAACAATGTATTACTACAATCACAGTTAATATTCTTAACTCTATGGATGGATCGTATATATGGAGAATCTAATAGATAATGCCAGTTTCTGTATCAGGCGGCATGCTAGAATAAACACATGATCTTTTTTTTTTACACACATTATCATTGGTTTTGTTCACCTTTATTTAATGTGGGCTGAGAGGCGGGGGAATTAATTATCCAACAAAGGGGTCCGGGGCCCCGTCACAATGATTTCATTGGTGAACTGTAAAACGCATTACAAGCACGGCCCCCCACTGACTGTCCTCCAGGTCACATCCACTCCAAGCAGAAGCTGCTTTCTCTCCCGGTACTTTACCACTTGGCAGCTGGTCCAAAGGACCCACGGGTCAAAGGTCACAACCTGACGACATCCAGGTGGGCAGCCCAGCAACCAGGCAACCAGGCCGTTAACTATCAAGTCAAGTCTGCGTCGTGCAGGACTCGGCCTGATTGTGATTCTGATTTGTGCATGTTGTGCTCGTGTTAATCCATGTTTGGGGGCTCAGAGCAACACCAGAACATTGACCTGATGAGAAGGTCCAGACGAGAGCTGCCATCGATCCCTTTTTTCCCTCTAGCTGGGTTCCATGAGCAGAGAGCCTGTGCAGGTCGGGCTCCACTCGCGGTGGCTCAGTCAGGACATGGAGGCCTTATCAGAGACCTCTGACCTTTCCCCTTCTCCTCCAGGTTTAACCCTCTGCAAATATTGACCAGGTTATCGGAGGCCCAAAAGAACAGCTGGTTCCAGAATAACTTTGTACCGACCATAACTATTAAAGGATTAATAAGAGTGTCAGAATTCCAATTTATTTTAGGTACTAAACAGACATGAATAAATAATCTGGTTAAATAAGACAAAAATAAAATTCCTAATTAATACTCATGTGGCTTAGTGAGTTTGAATTGACAAAGTGTGGACTAAAGATCCAAATTAATTTGAATTACTTTTTAGATTTTAATCGATGATAAAACATCAATTGTGAATAATCCTACAAATCGCATTTACTTTGACACCAATGAGCCTCCGTACTTCTCACAGACAGCTGATTGACAGACGGCCGGCTTCTCCTGCCCCTCCCCCTTAAAGCCCCTCCCCCACTCCTCAGCCTGCTCCCCCATTGGCTTACGTGCAGCTGTTCACGTGAACCCCGTGTGGGAGACAAACATGTGTGAGAAGATTAGAAAGCGAGGAGCTCGCGAGCACGCAGCGCGGATCAAAGACCAGACCGCCATGACGCCGACACGGTGAAGGTGAGTGAGCGGGAAACGGGCCAGGTGAGGGGAGGAGGGGGGCTCAAGTCCTGCAAACAAAGTCCCCGCAAGTAGTGGGGAGGAAGAGGAGGAAGAGGAGGGGGAGGTAGTCCGAGTGCTCCGGGTCGCGTGCGGCCTGATGAAGTGACGTAGAAGTTCCTCTGCTACTTTATGAAGTGTTTAGATGTTACGGCGTGGACCGGATGCAGCAGAAAGGAACCAAAGGGAGGAAGAGGAGGAGATGTGAGGAAGGGACATGAGGAGGGGGCGGGGCGAATGGACCGTACTTGTGTAGCGCTTCTCTGGTCTCGTGACCACTCAAAGCGCGTTAACGCTTCATGTCGTCATTCACAGCAGCTCCCACCCACCGTGACGTCACTCAGTCACTGGTCACCGCTGCACGAGCCGAGTGGGACACGGCGACCCGCCGACCAACCCACATGGTGGAGGTGCTATTATAGGAGGTGGTGCTCAAAAACGAGGGGCACATTGCATTGGGGGTGGTGCACATAGTAGAGGTGGAGCTCCTGGTGGAGGTGCACATTGCATTAGGGGTGGTGCACATAGTAGAGGTGGAGCTCCTGGTGGAGGTGCACATTGCAGTGGTGGAGGTGACCATGTGGTGGAGCGGCAGGGAGAAGAGCACATGGAGGAAAGGCAGCCTCGGTGTTGAGAAGCTGGTGTATTGATGATAAAGGCGGAGCAGCAGATATTCAGATCCTCGCTGTAGGAACAGGAGGAGCTCATGAAGTCCTTCCTGTGAAGAAGGCCGTCCAGGTTGTAGATGTTCAGCAGGTTGAAGGAGGCTTCTGTGCCCATGAAGCTCTCTGGGGAGAAATGAGGAATTGTTGTTGATACATTTCATTGATATTCATGTGTTTTTCTGCAGATCTACGACACCGTCTGACTTCTGATGTCATAGCGCCGCTGTGGTTTAGTAGACATCATCTCGTCATCAGTCACGTGTCTCCTGTGTTTCAGAGCCCCCCCGGCCCCCCAACATGACTCCACCTCTGTACCTGTCCAAGGAGCAGTTTGTCTACAGGATGTCTCCTAAAACACGCAAACCGGCTTTCAGCTCCTGCCTGAGGCTGCGGCGTTCCCCCCACGAGGAGCCAACGGCGCCCGAGGAGGCCCGAGCCCCCGGGAGAGACTCTGGCCGGGCCGCCAAGCGGGTGACGTTCGCTGACCATCGAGGTCTGTCCCTGACCAGGGTGAAGGTCTTCTCTCAGTTCGACGACCCCATCGACATCCCTCTGAACATCCAGGAGATGCTGAGCTCCGCCCTTACCCTCACCGCCGAGGAAGACCAGCTGGTGCTGGACTTCGCTCAGCCCTCCTCGGACTACCTGCGCTTCCGCCAGAGCCTGGAGGAGAACTTTGTCTGCCTGGAGCACTGCGTGCTGAAGGAGAAAGCTCTGGCGGGAACCGTCAAGGTCAAAAACGTGTCCTTCGAGAAGTCTGTGAAGCTGCGGCTGACGTCGGACGGCTGGAGGAGCCACCGGGACGTGGTCTGCGAGTACGTGAAGGACTCGTACCCCACGGCCTTCAGCGACACCTTCTCCTTCAGCGCCTCGCTGCCGGAGCGGCTGCGGCCTCACGAGCACGTGGAGTTTGCCGTCTGCTACCAGGTGGGGGGGCGAGAGTACTGGGACAGCAACCAGGGGGGCGGCAGCCAGGGGGGCAACTACCGGATTGTGTGGTCCTCGGCCAGGCGCAGCCGGCCGGGGGGCCCCAGGCGGCATGCGGACTCCTTCGACTTTGGGATCCACTCTGACAGATACGGCAGCCCCACCTGCTCACACGGGATCTTCCCCGACTGGCCGAGCTACGCGGGCCACGAGAACACGGGGCCGTACTACTGAGCAGGAAGTGGGCGTACTACTGAGCAGGAAGTGGGCGTACTACTGAGCAGGAAGTGGGCGTACTACTGAGCAGGAAGTGGCCCCAGAAGGTCCGACTGGGAACTGTGGCTCTGCCACTGACATTTTGAATGCAGAACGTGGACGAGCCGTAGCTTCATGCTCCGTGTGGAGCGTCTCCTGGGGAGTAACCAGGGTCCACCTGAGGGTCCACCTGAGGGTCCACCTGAGGGTCCACCGGAGGGGGGAACTTGGTAATTGCCTGAGCTTCTTTTCTTAACCAAGTGTCAGAACTTTAGAATCGTTTTCTTGTTGTCTGTTCATCGTGAGCATTAATGTGAATAAATTGATCACAGCGCGGTTCCACCCTCAGACCGTCTGTTAGTTACTATTCTAATAAAGTGAGCTGTTTTTAAAGGATTGTTTAGCTGCTATTGATCTGAATTCTTATGAAGCTCTTCCATGTTTCACTGCGGAGCCTCAACTTGCACCTTTTTATCGCCTTGTTTGAGCCACAGAGACGCTGCTGAGTCCTTGAATATGTTTCTATGCACATCGCTGGAGAAATGAGTCAATAAAGTCAAACTTTTTAAACTTGTCTTGTTTTTTTAATGTCGGTCAAAGTTTGATGTGAAACTGTACAAAGAAATATTTAATAGTTTTGCTTTAAGGTTTTTATTCATGTTAAGAAAACGATGACTGAATATTAACTCAAAGCAGCTGAAGTTTCCTCTGGTCAGACAGGTAGAACCAATGAGACGTTAACTGGGTCAACTGGTCCGCTGCTGGTCCTGGTCTCGCTCGACTCTTGTGCAAAAGTTTATTTATTCAACAGATTGATTCGTGTGTGTGTCTATTTTATGTGTGTATTACTTTATATATATATATATATATATATATAATCTCGTCCGGTAGACCTCGATCATAGATTAGCTCGTGAAGGATCTCATGTCTCCTCCTCGGGGGATTTCACCTCCTCACAGAGGAGGAGGTGAAGGTCCTGCAGGTCTAACGGGTCCCGTCTGGGAGCCAGACTGACCTGGGTCTACAGCAGGGACGTGTATGAAGACTGGTATGTTGTCATCCACTCACCTGGGACAGTACTTCTTAGTGGTCAGTACTGCTCAGTAGTACCTGAAGTACTTCAGGTACTCGTCGGTCTCCTTGAACCAAACTCAAAAGATGTTAAATTTTTATTAACCTTTTATTTAGTTCGCTGCATGATGATGGAATAAGTTTAACCCACCACACAGTTTGTGTCCTGCAGATGGAGACAAAGTGCTTGTGTCTTCTGTCTTCCTAACGTGTCCCTTAAATCCGATCTGTCCATGTGCACGAGTCTAACGTTTGATTCTCATTGAAACGTTGCTCTGCGAAACAAACGACTTCTGCTTATTCGAAGCACATCTTCCCCTCCTCCTCTTCCTCAGTCTCCCCTCAGCATGAGGGGGAGGAGGAGGAGCAGGGGGAGGAGTAACGGAGGGAGAGGAGAAGGAGGAGGGGGAGGAGTAACGGAGGAGGAGAAGGAGGAAGAGGAGGAGGGGGAGGAGTAACGGAGGAGGAGAAGGAGGAAGAGGAGGAGGGGGAGGAGTAACGGAGGAGGAGCAGGAGGAGGAGGAGGAAGAGGAGGAGTAACGGAGGAGGAGCAGGAAGAGGAGGGGGAGGAGTAACGGAGGAGGAGCAGGAGGAAGAGGAGGAGGGGGAGGAGGAGGAGGGGGAGGAGTAACGGAGGAGGAGAAGGAGGAAGAGGAGGAGGGGGAGGAGTAACGGAGGGAGAGGAGAAGGAGGAAGAGGAGGAGGGGGAGGAGTAACGGAGGAGGAGGGCTCTCCGATCTGACGCAGTGAGCAGCGGCCGCCTCACTTCCTCTCGCCGCTCCCAGGAAGAGAGCCTTCGGCCCGGGACGCGCCGCGCCGACACGCCGACAGACGACCGGAGCTCCGGAGGACGATGTGGACGCGCGCGAGGGAGGCGCCGGGCGCGCGCCCCCGCGCCCCGCAGCGGGGATCGAACCCGCGGCTGTAACGCGCGTTGTTCTGGCGTCGTCGCGCGTCGCGCGGCGGTGACGATGCCTCCGGCGCCGCACACGCTGCTCCCGCTGCCGTCGAAGAGTGTCCCGATCCCCGGACGCGCCCCGCGTTGTGTCCCCTGCGCGGCGGAGGACTCGCCGTCCGCCCGGCCGCCCGCTCGCTCTCCATGAAGACTCTCCATGATAACAAGGAGGCGGAGGAGGAGGCGGAGGAGGAGGGGGGCTCCGGCTGCTACGCCCCGGAGGAGAAGGAGAGCGACGTGAAGACGGCGCGGCTGTGGAGGGATGCCGCCCTGCGCTCCAGGAAGCTGCGCAGCAACCTGCGCCAGCTGACGCTCTGCTCCAAAGACAACCAGATCGTTCTGCCCGACGACATATCCGAGGTGGAGGCGCTCAACCTGGGCAACAACTCTCTGCAGCAGCTGCCCGACGGGCTGGGATCCAGCCTCAACGGCCTGCGGGTCCTGGTGCTCCGCAGGAACAAGTTCTCCACTGTGCCCCGGGTGGTGCTGGAGCTGGTGCGCCTGGTGGAGCTGGACGTGAGCCACAACGTCCTGCGAAGCCTCTCTGAAGGCGTGGGCCAGCTGAGGGAGCTGAAGAAGCTCTGCGTCAGTCACAACAAAATCCAGAGTCTGCCGGCTCAGATCGGAGGTCTTCAGGCTCTGGAGGAGCTCGACCTCAGCTTCAACGACCTGCGCGACCTCCCCGGGTCCTTCTCCGCCCTCGCCAAGCTGCGGACGCTGGACGTGGATCACAACAAGCTGAACCGCTTCCCCGCTGAGATCCTGGCCCTCGGCGAGCTGGAGGAGCTGGACTGCTCCGGGAACAAGTTCCAGGAGCTGCCGGCCGACATCATGAAGCTGCGGTCCCTCAAGATCCTGTGGCTCAGCAGCCTTCACGTGTCAGCGCTGCCGGACTCCTTCTGTCACCTGCACCACCTGGAGAGCCTGATGCTGGACGGGAACGAGCTGTCAGCGCTGCCCGCCGCTTTCGGACGCATGCAGAGACTGAAAATGCTCAATCTGTCCTCCAACGAGTTTGAGGACTTCCCTCAGGTCCTCTTCTGTATCACGGGGCTGGAGGAGATTTACCTGAGCAGGAACAAACTGACCCACATCCCGGAGCAGGTCGGGCAGCTGCTGAAGCTGGCCAACCTTTGGCTGGACAACAACAACATCACGTACCTGCCTGACTCCATCGTGGAGCTGGAGAAGCTGGAGGAGCTTGTGCTGCAGGGAAACCAAATCGCCATTCTCCCCGATAACTTTGGGAAGCTGTCCAGGGTGAACATCTGGAAAGTGAAGGACAACCCTCTCATCCAGCCCCCCTACGAGGTCTGCATGAAGGGCATCCCGTACATCGCGGCCTACCAGAAGGAGCTGGCTCAGCTGCAGCTCGCCGTCAAACCGCGCCTCAAGTTGGTCCTGATGGGCGCGAGCGACGCCGGGAAGACCCGCCTGAGGCTGAGCGTGGCGAGGCGGCCGACGGGCGCTGGCGGCCTCCAGGGGAGCGGAGGGATCGAGGTCACCGACTGGGTGGCGGACGCCGAGCGCTGCCTCACCTTTCTGGTGTTCGACCTTTCAGGGAAGCAGAACTATGACCTCATCAACCCCTTCTTCCTCTCCCCCGGGGCCCTCTACGTCCTCGTGGTCAACCTGAAAACCTACTCGCCCAGAAACTTCTACGCCCGCGTCGGGTATTTCCTCCGCCTCCTTGGTGCTAAAGTGCCCGACGCCGTTGTGTGCCTGGTGGGGACGCACGCAGACCTGTGCGGGGGAGTGGAGGCGGAGGAGAAGAGCCTGGACATTCACAGGCAGATCGGGCTGCAGGAGAAGAGGGACATCCAGGTCCTGAGGAGTCAGGCTCTGCAGGTGGACCAGGCACTGGAGCAGGGCTTCAACCTGCGCTCCTCCAGCCCCCACGTCCTCTTCTATGGCGTCTCCGACCGGAACCTTCGGCGGAGGAAATCGCAGCTGCAGTACATGCTGAACCACCGGCTGCAGATCCTGTCGCCCGTGCTGAGCGTCAGCTGCTCGGAGAGCCAGAGGAACATCCAGCGGCTGAGGGAGAAGCTCATGTCCATCGCGGACCACAGGGACATCTTCCCCAACCTCCACCGCGTGCTGCCCAAGTCCTGGCAGGTGCTGGAGGAGCTGCACTTCAAACCCAAAGCGCTGTGGCTGTCGTGGTGGGACTCGGCCCGTCTGGGCCTGCAGGCGGGGCTGACGGAGGACCGGCTGCAGAGCGCCCTGTCCTACCTGCACGAGAGCGGGAAGCTGCTCTACTTCGAGGACTCCCCCACCCTGAAGGAGTACGTGTTTCACAACCTGCCGCGATTCATCGCCATTCTCAACGTCTTCTTCCAGAGGGACGAGTCGTCGCTGCTGGACAGGCTCCTCTCAGAAGGGGGCCGGGGGGGCCGGGCCAGGGTGAGTCTGGTGATCGAGGACGAGACGGGAGAGACCCTCAGGGTGACCCACCTGCAGCACCACGTGGAGGGCTTCCTCCAACACGGCCTGTTGCCCGCCAACGTGATCCGCCTGCTCCTGCGGCCGCTCATCCAGACCCAGCAGGACCTGCGCCTCATCATGGAGCTGCTGGAGAAGATGGGGATCTGCTACTGCGTCAACAAGCCACGCAGCCGCCCGCCCCACTGCGCCGCGGCGCTGTACAAGTTCCCCAGCTACGTGAACGGCGAGGAGGAGGAGGAGGAGGTGCGGGCGGAGGCCTCCTCCTCGCCGCTGCCCCCGTGCCCCTTCTTCTCCGTGGAGCAGCTGCACATCCGCTACAGCTTCCCCTTCCTGTTCCCCCCCGGGCTGTTCGCCCGCTTCGGCGTGCGGATAAACGGCCACGTGGTGCAGCGGTCGGACGGCCGGCGGCAGATCTCGGCCCACCGGGGAAAAGTGCCCGTGGTGGTCAGCCACCGGCCCGCCGGGGGGGGGGCGGCGCGGCCGGAGACCCTGTCCATCGCCAGCCGCGCCTCGCTGCCCAACATGTGGACGGCGTGGCAGGCCGTCACGCCGCTGGTGGAGGAGCTGAACGCGCTGCTGGGGGAGTGGCCGGGCCTCCACTACTCGGTGCACGTGCTCTGCTCCAGGTGCCTGAGGAGAGGCGCCTCCAGCCCGCACGCCTTCCCAGGTGAGCCCGCCATGAGCCGCCATTCTGTGTGTTTACATACTGCTACACGCATGAGGGCAGGTCACGCATGTCACGCATGTCACGCATGTCACGCATGTCAGTAGATCCTTTTACAGATTTGATTTTCAGAAAAATGACAATGAAACTTCCTGTGAGGTCGTCATGTTTATCTGTGAGATGATGTCATCGCTGCAAACTTAAAGACAGTTTTATTCTGTTCAATCTATAAGATAAGTCATCATAATCATAATAGTTACTGTGATGATACAACTGATCATCATAATTACAATAATTAGTTTGATAATAATATTTATTTAATGCTAGGCTAAGCTAACCAGCTATAGTGTGGTGTCGGCCCTCAGACGCAGAGCAAGACGAGGACGATGAAACTCGTTTCTCTTCCTCTCTGCAGTTGCTGCTTTTAAACAACACTTGTTATTGTGGATTAAACTGATAATCATCAATAAATAAACAGTTGGTAAGAAGGTTTTAATGAACCAACGGCGATCAAAAGGTGCAGATCTTTCCGTCCGTTTCCAGCTTTTTAAAATTCCAAAACAAGAGTTTTCTCTGCAGACCTTTATTCCTGAAGATGAAAAAATAATAATCACCCATCAGCACATCGTGGACATCGTGCTCATCGTGCACACAGGGCTCCACGGGGCTCCGGGGGGCTCCGGGGGGCTCCACGGGGCTCCACGGGGCTCCACAGGGCTCCACGGGGCTCCGGGGGGCTCCACGGGGCTCCGGGGGGCTCCACGGGGCTCCACGGGGCTCCACGGGGCTCCACGGGGCTCCGGGGGGCTCCACGGGGCTCCACGGGGCTCCACGGGGCTCCACGGGGCTCCGGGGGGCTCCACGGGGCTCCACGGGGCTCCGGGGGGCTCCACGGGGCTCCACAGGGCTCCACGGGGCTCCGGGGGGCTCCACGGGGCTCCGGGGGGCTTCACGGGGCTCCGGGGGGCTGGACTCAAACACTATCAATGCAAAATAAATAGTAGACGCAGAGAAACTCCTGCCTGCAGCAAGATGGACACTTCCTGCTGTCAGTCACCAAGTTTCCTCCCATGAAGATGAGGATAAAGGTGGAGATGATGAAGGTGGAGAGGAAGTGATGAGATAAACACAGATTCCATCGAGAATAAAGACTAGTTTATGCTTCTGCGTTGTCAGAGACGCAGCAGGCCGACCTTACAACCAGGAAGGGAAACGAGTGCGTCGACACGTAAAGACGCACAAACATGCGGTGACCTTTAGAGGAACAACTTCATGTTTAAAGACTCCTTCAAAATAAAACGCCTGTATTGGCACAAAACACAATTACCGTTGTTATTCAGTTTAATTTCATGCTCATACTTTTATATTTCTACACGGTTCTACTTCTTCCACCTTTGATGACAATGAATACATTCTTCTTTGTGTGTATTTGTTTAAACATACACGACGACACGTGTACACGTGTGTATATTGTGTGTTTGGAGTCGCAGCACTTTCTCTCTCCTCTAAACTCAGCTCCACTCGTTGATCTTTAATCAGATTAACGGATTAAACGGGGATTAAACTCACAGAAGCAGTTTATTCTGCAGTAGAAGAAGAAGAGGAACAGCGCCACTTCCTGTGGATTCAGGTCGAGAGTCAAACCAGCTGATTTAATGGATTAAGTCCATTTGAAAACAAATGCTTTATATTCATTTATTTAGTTAGATTATTATAGTTTTTTAACTTCAATATTTTATTCCCTCTGGACGTGTCAAAGTCCCAAGAACCACTAATTACCACCAGCTAGGAAACGAGCTTGTTAGTTAATCGTGTTAGTAAAAGATATTAATGAAGCTCAATGTCTGTAGTTTAAAACATTTATGCAGAAACCAACAGACACAAAGTGTGTTTACTTCTTCGAATGATGTGAGTGTTGCACCCCAGATGTTGACGTCTGTCTGTCTGTCTGTCTGTCTGTCTGTCTGTCTGTCTGTCTGAGTTTTTAGTGGTGAAACTTCCACTCAGATAAAATGTGGTATTTAGAAGAATGTGGAACTAAATGATCCGTCACAAGGAAACTGAGGAGAAACGCCACTTTAGTTTAACTGATTATTCAAGAGAATCGTGTGTGTGTGTGTGTGTGTGTGTGTGTGTGTGTGTGAGGACTAATTGTGGAGAAAAGCTGTGTTGTGACCTGAAGGTCAGCGAGTCTCAAATGTCTCACATTGTAGAAGGAAAGAGCTTTAAAGCTGCTCTGACTCATTAGACATGATTCCATCTACTTCAGACATATGAAGGTATTCTGGGACAATGAGTCCAACCCTCTGCAGCCCAGTGCATCATGGGAGCAGCTTCTCTGAGGGGGATTAGACCATAAGCTGATTTCAGGTCCCACATGATGATCTTTGGTTCTGCGTGGACCTGGTGGACTGTGTGGTCATGTGACGATGAAGATGTGACATCGCGGTGGTTTGACGGCAGGAAGACGAGACTCGAGTGTTTCAAATTGTCACAGGAACAAACACACGAGTTCGGAGGCTGATGAGGAACATGGATCCAGATGTGAGATCCAGAAAGTCCATTTGAGTCGTCTGTTACCCGTTGCCACGGTGACCTGATGGTATCTGGTGACCTTAATCCAGCTGTTTGCTGTGATGTTTTGCCACTGGTCTGTAAATGAAGCATCGAGTATTCTTAAATGTCCAAACGTCTTTAAACGTCTTGAGGGTCACAGTGGAACAGGAAGTGATGTCATCTGTCTGCGCTGTGACTTTGTCCTTTTATGGATGCGAGTTCCTGCAGGAATGTGGAGGATTCTTCTACCTGGGGGGGGTTGATGTGTGACTCCTCCGTCACCGCAGCAGGATCAATACGCTTAATGGTGAAGTGCTGCTTTATTTACGAGGTTAAGAACAAAGCTGCTCCTCATCTTGTTGGTTTACCGTGAAACTCATTTAACTCCTTAAATCTAAACTTTATACCACAAGAAGGTCTGAGGCTGCGCTGCTCAGCGTAATACCAGTAGGTTGGTAAATATTGTGTAATAACAAAGATGAGATATATAGATACTTATTGTAGTTCATCAGTCAGAGACTCATCTGTAAACTGCTGTTATGATCATTCAATTCGTTTTATTTAGTACGGCTCTCAGGGATTTACAGTCCGTACAATGCAACATCCTCTGTCCCCAAACCCTCACATCAGCACAGGAACCCCCCAACAATGAGAACCCTTCATGGGGAGAAAAGAGAAGAAACCTCAGTGAGAACGTCAGAGGATCCGTCTCCTGATGGACAGACTACGATGATGTGATGAGGACAGAATGAACAATGTAGAAGATGAACGATACATTCAATTCATATAAGAGAAATTATTCAAATAACTGTGAGTACACAAGACAACCACCATCACATAGAACCACCATCACATAGAACCACCATCACACAGAACCACCGTCACATACAACCACCATCACATAGAACCACCATCACACAGAACCACCATCAGATAGAACCACCATCACATAGAACCACCATCACATAGAACCACCATCACATACAACCACCATCACATAGAACCACCATCACACAGAACCACCGTCACACAGAACCACCGTCACATACAACCACCGTCACATAGAACCACCATCACACAGAACCACCATCAGATAGAACCACCATGAGATACAACCACCATCACATAGAACCACCATCACATACAACCACAATCACATAGAACCACCATCACACAGAACCACCATCCACAGAACCACCATCACATAGAACCACCATCAGATAGAACCACCATCACACAGAACCACCATACACAGAACCACCATCAGATAGAACCACCATCACACAGAACCACCATCACACAGAACCACCTTCACATAGAACCACCATCAGATATAACCACCATCAGATAGAACCACCTTCACATAGAACCACCATCAGATAGAACCACCATCACACAGAACCACCATCACACAGAACCACCATCCACAGAACCACCATCCATAGAACCACCATCACACAGAACCACCATCCCATAGAACCACCATCACACAGAACCACCATCACACAGAACCACCATCCACAGAACCACCATCAGATAGAACCACCATCACACAGAACCACCTTCACATAGAACCACCATCAGATAGAACCACCATCACACAGAACCACCATCCACAGAACCACCATCCATAGAACCACCATCACACAGAACCACCATCACACAGAACCACCATCCACAGAACCACCATCAGATAGAACCACCATCACACAGAACCACCATCACACAGAACCACCTTCACATAGAACCACCATCAGATAGAACCACCATCACACAGAACCACCATCACACAGAACCACCATCCACAGAACCACCATCAGATAGAACCACCATCACACAGAACCACCATCACACAGAACCACCTTCACATAGAACCACCATCAGATAGAACCACCTTCAGATAGAACCACCTTCACATAGAACCACCATCAGATAGAACCACCATCCACAGAAGCCTGTGGGAGGGCGAGCACAGAGACTTTAGGAGAAGGTAATGTTGGTTTACGATGACCGTAATAGTAATCATGATGATGGCAGCAGCAGGGCCACGGCAGGTGTCAGGACCAGGGTCCAGATAGAACCATGATCCATGGAAACCTGCTAGGGGAGAAAACACAACAAACTCCCGGAAAGAAGCTGAATTAGTGATGTGCATTAATAAAACGTGAGTTATTGTAGAACGAGAGCGTGAGAGAGGAGCTTGGTGTGTCCTAAGAATTCCCCCAGCAGTCTAAGCCCATAGCAGCTTAACTAAGGGCTGGTCCGGACTAACCTGAGCCAGCCCTAACTATAGGCACAATCAAAGAGGAACGTTTTAAGTTTTACTTTAAAAGAGCTGACCGAATCTGCCCCCCGGACTGAAAGTGGAACCTGGTTCCACAGAAGAGGAGCTTGATAACTGAAGGCTCTGGCCCCCAGCCTCCTTTTTAAAACCATAGGAACAACAAGTAACCCAGCATCTATGGAGCGCAGCTGCCTTGTAGGGCAATAAGGTGTTACAAGCTCTTTAAGATACGACGGTGCCTCACCAGCAAGTGCCTTGTAGGTGAGGAGAAGTACCTTAAAATCTATTCTTCATTTAACAGGGAGCCAGTGCAGAGAAGTTAATACAGGAGTGATATGATCCCTTGTCTTAGTTCTTGTTAATACACGTGCTGCAGCATTCTGAATCAACTGGAGAGGCTTGAGAGATTTACAAGAGCAGCCTGATAACAAAGAATTACAGTAGTCCAGTCTGGAAGTGACAAACGCATGAACTCATTTTTCTGCATCACTGTGAGACAGGAAGTTCCTGATTTTTGATATGTTACGTAGATGAAAATAGGCGGTCCTTGAAGTCTTCTTTATGTGAGAGTTGAAGGACATGACACAAGACATTCTTGAAGTCTAACTAGCTGGTCGGTCTCGCCCAGAGGAAGCATATAGAGGGTCAATAAAATCGGTCCAAGTACAGAACCTTGTGGGACTCCGTGACCAACATTGGTGGTCATTGTTGATTCACCGTTTACAAGCACAAACTGGGATCGATCCGATCAATAGGACTTAAAGAAGCGGAGTGCAGTTAATAGCACCAAATGTTCTCGTCTCTGCAACAGGATTCACTGACCGTGTAGTTATGATCGTGGATGGGTCAAGATGAGCTTTAAATGACTGTGTAACTTCCTGTCTGACTTCCTGTTTTAGGTGAGCTGCTGAGTCAGCCGAGGCCTGAAGGTCTGACCGAGATCGTCTGTCCAAAGAACGGCACGGAGCGGGTTGACGTGGTGCTGGTCTACCCGCCCACCCCCACCGTGGTCAGCCCCTGTCTCAAGTGATCTGACCCCCCTGCCCCCCACAGCCTGCATCAAGCCCCCATCACACTGGATCTCACTGCCTCACATGTACGTACATCGTCTCTTCACTTTCGTTTGTCTCAAACTACATTCTTCTCCCTGCTCTTATAACGGAGGGAGTGCGAGCTGATCACATGTTAGAGCAGCAGCCAATCAGAGACAAGGATTTCCCTTCACAAATAAGTAATATACTATACAGGGTTTATCAATGACGTGTTGATAAGTGTGCTTGTGTGTAGGTCACGTGTGTGTTTCTGTGTTTGTAACGTGTGCGTATGTAAGTGTTGTTTGTGTGTCTGTGTGTAGGTGACGTGTGTGTTTGTGTTGCAGATCTCTTCAAGAGGACCGTGGACTCTTCATGAGGAGCTTGGACGCTTCATGAGGAGCTTGGACTTTCATGAGGAGCTTGGACTCTTCTAAAGGATCTTTGATCTTCAGGAGGAGCTTGGACTCTTCATGAGGATCTTGGACTCTTCATGAGTATCTTGGATCTTCAGGAGGAACTTGGACTCTTCATGAGGAGCTTGGACTCTTCATGAGACCCTTGGACTATTCATGAGGAGCTTGGACTCTTCATGAGACCCTTGGACGCTTCATGAGGAGCTTGGATCTTCATGAGGAGCTTGTACTCTTCATGAGACCCTTGGACTCTTCATGAGGAGCTTGGACTTTCATGAGGA
This sequence comes from Gasterosteus aculeatus, assembly GCF_964276395.1. Classification (NCBI taxonomy): domain Eukaryota; kingdom Metazoa; phylum Chordata; class Actinopteri; order Perciformes; family Gasterosteidae; genus Gasterosteus; species Gasterosteus aculeatus. The sequence continues at coordinate 290,816 of NC_135702.1, read as the reverse complement.
GCTTGGACTCTTCTAAAGGATCTTTGATCTTCAGGAGGAGCTTGGACTCTTCTAAAGGATCTTGGACTCTTCATGAGGATCTTGGATCTTCAGGAGGAGCTTGGACTCTTCATGAGACCCTTGGACTCTTCTAGAGGACCTCGGACTCTTCATGAGGAGCTTGGATCTTCATGAGGAGCGTGGACTATTCTAGAGGAGCTTGGACTCTTCTAGAGGATCTTTGATCTTCAGGAGGAGCTTGGACTCTTCTAAAGGATCTTGGACTCTTCATGAGGATCTTGGATCTTCAGGAGGAGCTTGGACTCTTCATGAGACCCTTGGACTCTTCTAGAGGACCTCGGACTCTTCATGAGGAGCTTGGATCTTCATGAGGAGCGTGGACTATTCTAGAGGAGCTTGGACTCTTCTAGAGGACTTCCATGAGCACAAAGCGTAAATTCATCTTTTTATCTTATCTCTCAGTCTCATGTCGGATTTTTTCTGGCACGTTTGAGCCGATGAAGATGAGAAGAAGATTTACACGTGTGAATATGAACATGTGAATATATATCTGAAGATAATCTCAAGCTGTGTCTCTTCTTCTTTTCCCCTGAGCGTCACCGGCGTGAGTTCAGCTTCCTCTGATCTTAGCTAAGGTAGATTAGCTTAGCATAAACACTGAAAACAGATGGTTCTGTGGCCAACACGTCATATCGGAACATTTTAATAATTCATCTCTACAGCGAATGTGATGTAAAATAATCATGAGGTCGATTTAAAGATCATTAAGACTTATTGATGATATTGATTGTATTATTATGTATATCGGACTGATCAGGGAGCATTTAATAAATGTAAGAAATATGGAAGGCCAAGACTACTAATACCAGTTCATAAATACTGTCCTACAAGTATCCTGCATTCAAAGTCGTACTTCAGTACCAAAGTATCAGCATTGAAATGCATTGAAAATGCCAAAGGTAAAAGTACTCACAATGTAGAATAATACATATATATTATAATTTTGAATGTTTGTTACTTTAAAGATTTAATGAAGAAATCACAATTTATTAGGTGATTAAAAAGTACAACATTTACGCCGAGATATAGGTAGGTACCTATATTTACAAAAGTACCTTGATTTTATTTTCAATTTAATATTAATTTAAAAAAAATCAAAAGGCAAAAGGAATTAATTAAATAAATCAAACACTTCGCCATATTTATTAATTTCTTTTAATATTTCCCACTGTTAGTTAAATATATATATTTTTGTCATAACTTGGTAACGTTACTTTATAAAAAAAACTGACTGCAGGCTGAGCTAAACTACGTGACAAAATGGAGGAAGAGGAGAAGAAGATCAGCATGGGATGAATATTCAGAAGATTCACAATTTGTTTTACTTCAAATCACGTGTGGGTGTTTTTTCACGTATAAATAATATCTTTATTTTTGTATGTTGACATTATCTACAGTGTTTACTGGACAATCAGCTGATCTGAGGTGTCACAGAACAACAGGAAGTAAACCAAATAAACAACTACTGCTTTAGTACCTGAGCTCTGATTGGTTTATTATCTCTGAGGTCATCAACAGCTGATTGTTATTGTTATTATTATTCTTTCCTCGGTTCATTGATCAATTGTCTAAGTCAGAGATGTCAAACTCATGTCAGGTAGCGGGCCGCATACTGTCCACTTTGATCTCATGTGGGCCAGACCAGTAAAACCATCGACCCCCGTCAGCCGGACCTCTTCCGTGTGAAACCACCGTCAGATAAAACCACAGTCAAATAAAACCACCGTCAGATATAAACACCGTCAGATATAAACACCATCAGATAAAACCACCATCAGATAAAACCACCGTCAGATATAAACACCATCAGATAAAACCACCGTCAGATATAAACACCGTCAGATAAAACCACCGTCAGATATAAACACCGTCAGATATAAACACCGTCAGATAAAACCACCGTCAGATAAAACCACCGTCAGATATAAACACCATCAGATAAAACCACCATCAGATAAAACCACCGTCAGATATAAACACCGTCAGATAAAACCACCGTCAGATAAAACCACCGTCAGATAAAACCACCGTCAGATAAAACCACAGTCAAATAAAACCACCATCAGATATAAACACCGTCAGATAAAACCACCGTCAGATAAAACCACCGTCAGATAAAACCACCGTCAGATAAAACCACAGTCAAATAAAACCACCATCAGATAAAACCACCGTCAGATAAAACCACCGTCAGATAAAACCACCATCAGATATAAACACCGTCAGATAAAACCACCGTCAGATATAAACACCATCAGATAAAACCACCGTCAGATATAAACACCGTCAGATAAAACCACCGTCAGATATAAACGACCGTCAGATAAAACCACCATCAGATATAAACACCATCAGATAAAACCACCGTCAGATATAAACACCATCAGATAAAACCACCGTCAGATAAAACCACCGTCAGATAAAACCACCGTCAGATAAAACCACCGTCAGATATAAACACCGTCAGATAAAACCACCGTCAGATAAAACCACCATCAGATATAAACACCATCAGATAAAACCACCGTCAGATAAAACCACCGTCAGATAAAACCACCGTCAGATATAAACACCGTCAGATAAAACCACCGTCAGATAAAACCACCATCAGATATAAACACCATCAGATAAAACCACCGTCAGATAAAACCACCGTCAGATATAAACGACCGTCAGATGGAAACACCGTCAGATATAAACACCGTCAGATATAAACACCGTCAGATAAAACCACCGTCAGATATAAACGACCGTCAGATGGAAACACCGTCAGATATAAACACCGTCAGATGTAATGTATGTACAATGCTTAAATATTTGAATTAATTGAAGTAAAAAGTACAACATTTACTCGAGCATTAACTCTAAACTGTACTTAAATAGAGTATAAATGTCCTTGTGTCAGCGACAGAAAGTCCCGGATGTTCCTCAAAGGAGGAACACGTGAGCTGTGACGCGTCCAGCACCGCCCCCTGCCGCCCGGACGGACTCACTGCGCGGTGTCCACGCCCCCTCCGCGCCGCCAGGGGGCGGTGCAGCGGAGATAAAGCAGAAGAAGAGGAGCTCCGTCCAGGCTCTTCCTCTTCCCTCCGCGGCCTCAGAGGTAAGAGACCCGTCCTCTCTCTCCACGACGACAATCTAGCTTAAATCTGAACTAATTCATGTCCATCCCGCTTTCTTAACTTGTCGAGCTTCATTAAAAACATTTGAAGATCTCGGCTGTTGTTGAATTTTTGCGTTTGAACGCGGGACTTGTGTTTTAGTGCGGTCTTTCTGCGGATGCCGGTTTGGATGCTATCACGTTAGCTCTCCGCCATGTTGGCTCACTACCTGCTTCACGTGTCCACGCTGCTACTGTAGTTCTGCCGGTTGAGTCATTATGTTTAGTTAATCAAACCGCTCTCTGATCTTCCAGATATCTGAAAATGGTCCGCTACTCTCTGGACCCCGAGAACCCGACCAAGTGTGAGTATCCCCGGGTCGACTGTTCGTGTTTACCGGCTAGCTTCTGTTAGCATTGTGGCTGTGATGATGTCTTAGGACACCTTTGAATTACGCATGAAAATGACTATTAAAGATCTGAGCTTCTTGAAGTTTAAATGTGTTTTAAAGAGTGAAAGTTCTGCAGTAATTGGAGGGTCTTTATTTTTACAGCATGCAAGTCGAGGGGATCGAACCTGCGAGTTCACTTCAAGGTAAGAACAACATTAAGGACGCGTTTACTGAACTGTTAGTAGCTCAGGGCTCACGGCCGTGATGATTATTTAGGACACCTTTGATTCTACTTGAAGATACAATATGATATCTGAGCCGTGCGTCACTAAAACTAATCAAATGTGATTTATAAGAGGAAGTAGTGTTAGTTTGTAATTGATCCAGACTAAAGAATATGTAAGTAGAGGATTAATTGACGTTAAACGTTGTTTTCCCCGCCAGAACACCCGTGAGACGGCCCAGGCCATCAAAGGGATGCACATCCGCAAGGCCAACAAGTACCTGCGGGACGTCGTCGTGAAGCACCAGTGCGTCCCCTTCCGCCGCTACAACGGCGGCGTGGGCCGCTGCGCTCAGGTGGGACGTCGGGCCGCCGGCACGCGGGTCAGAGGGGGGCCGCTCAGGTCTGATCAGCTGTTCTTGTCTCCAGGCCAAACAGTTCGGGTGGACTCAGGGACGGTGGCCCAAGAAGAGCGCCGAGTTCCTCCTCCACATGCTGAAGAACGCCGAGAGCAACGCAGAGCTGAAGGTACCTGAACGCACCGCCTGCCCATCACTAATTGATCGGAGCTGGAGGTGCCTGAACGCACCGCCTGCCCATCACTTATTGATCGGAGCTGGAGGTGCCTGAACGCACCGCCTGCCCATCACTTATTGATCGGAGCTGGAGGTACCTGAACGCACCGCCTGCCCATCACTTATTGATCGGAGCTGGAGGTGCCTGAACACCCACACCAGTTAAATACACCTATGTATCTATATCTCTCTCTCTAGTGGTAGAGACAGCAGTGATGAGTATTTAGGACACCTTTGATTCTACATGAAGATTAAAGATGAAATCTGAGCTGTCTGATAAATGATGAATAATAAACCTTCACCTGGACTTATTGTTGACGTGTAACTTTGGCTCAATTTTCACATCTTAATATCATTTGTCCTCCGTGTCCGTCCCCTCCCCGGTGTCTCCGTGTGACGTGTCCCAGGGTCTGGACGTAGACTCCCTGGTCATCGAGCACATCCAGGTGAACAAGGCGCCTAAGATGAGGCGGCGCACGTACCGCGCTCACGGGCGCATCAACCCGTACATGAGCTCCCCGTGTCACATCGAGATGATCCTCACGGAGAAGGAGCAGATCGTCCCCAAGCCGGAGGAGGAGGTGGCCCAGAAGAAGAAGGTGTGTGGGGGAGGGGCCTGTGGGCCGGGGGAGGGGCCTGTGCTGGCGGATGACTCACGTGTCCTTCTCTGTTGTGCAGGTTTCTCAGAAGAAGCTGAAGAAGCAGAAGCTGATGGCCCGCGAGTAAAAACCAATAAAACGAGACTTGTGATGAACAATAACGTCTGATTGTTGACTGACACTTCATGAGCGATGACATCACTCCCTGTCGGTGATGATTATCGTATTCCCATAAATGTGATGAGTATATATTCAGCTATCAGTCTGGTTCCATGGAGACATAAAGAAACATGAAGTAGTACCTCTGATTGTTAAATTCACCCATTTCTCTAATTCAGGACGTTTCTTCAATACAAGTGATCAGAATCTGATCCGCGGCTGTCGCTCAAGAGTAGAATAAACAAGTCAATCGCTGACCGACTTACAGGAAAGTTGTAGACTGTTTTAGTTGCTTTTAATGAACGGAGGGAATTAATGTTCCTCTGGAAATTTACCCTAAAGGCTCATTTAGAATATTTAACACCCACAAATCTCTCGCTGTGTCTAATTCTAAATATCTACAGTTAATGTCATTTATCTGACGCGACTTACACTTTAAACCCACGGCCTCTTCACATTTGACCCGGGGAGCAATTGGGGGTCAGGTGTCTTCCTCAGGGACACTTTGACTTAAGACATGGGGGCGGCCGGGACTCGAACCTCCAACCTTCCGGATCACCTCACGTGGACGGACGAGTGGCTGCAGGGTTTGCCGGTCTGACACCATGGATGATGCAAACGCTTCCTGTGGAAAAATATACGGTTACACGGGAAAATCCCAGTGGACTCGAGTCCAGACGTGATATTCTGTGGAGTCACTGCTGACAAGCAGTGTTTTGCCAGAGTTCGATCCAGTGGTGGTCTATATTTTTGTAGTGAGTATACTGACTGTTGACGGGACGGAGACGTGAGGACAATGTGTCCGTCAGTAAGCGAGGATCTATAGTTTTATAGGCCGCCCACGTGACTTCAGACGGGGTGAATTTATGAGGGACACTTGGAGCGTTCTGTCACGACGCTGCTGCTACGTATCACCGCGCTTTAGTTGGCGGGTAAATCCTTGACTTTTCATCCTTGACGCAGAATCCCTGCGTACCACGTAGACACACCGCTGGTTAGATCTCATCCACCCAGAGCGCGGCTGTAAGGGGCCTGAACGCGTCGCCTCGAGCACAACAGAACCTTTAACGTGATTACGGGTCAGGAGGGAACCCAGTGGTCTGCAGCGGATGATCTCGTCCACCTTTGGCCCCTGGAGGTGCTCCTATCATGCAGTCGTCCTTAAGAGGAAGACAAGGAGACAGTGTCTCACTTTACCCCACAGCCACCATTTTAAAAACGTCTCTTCAGGCTAATCTTCAGCTAGCACCAATCACATGGTTTAATATGTTATGTGTTCATCCACATGTATGACATCAATTCGTTAAAAGAAACTTTACTTTTACATACAAAAACCAGTTTTTGTGAAACCATACTTCCCACAGCATCAGCACCAACGTCTCCGTCCCGCTGAAAACATGGTCACATGACCACATGTCTCGCGTTACCCGCCTCGCCCCCCGTGGTGCAAATACCAAACCATGCGGGGAAAACACTAGTTTGATAAATCAATTTCATTTCCTTGACTTTAGCGATATGAATGTTTCTGAAGACGCTTACACACATTTATGAGAAGGGTGACGTGTTTAAGTTCTCTAGTAATTAATGGAGTATTTAACTATGATTAAATAGTATTGAAGCAATTAACTAGAGTAGCTTTAGTATTAAAGTAGTGTAATAATTCAATACATGAATTTATAGTATAAATACCTGGACTTTCGGCTGCAACTGAATGAACCCACAATCCTTTAGGTGTCTGAGGCAGAGGGTCAAAGGTCAAATGGCCATGATAAGAGCGGCACTCAGAAAGGTCCCACGTGACGCGTCGCTCAGTGATCGTGATGACGCATCCTGACCAGCGGGGGGCGCCGCCGGGCCTCAGAGTTCATCACCCTCACACGGAATATTCATTATTATATTATTACCAATATCACGAGGTGTCGCGAGGACAACAGGCTAATTCTATTTGAACCACGTCAATCATATTTATGGTCAACGTCCAAATAATCTGTTTCCATCCACAAATAATCATTTTATTCTCATTAACTGTTTATTTCACAAAACATTTACTGACATATTAAACATAACAACAACAAAACACTGACAATAACTTTTACAATCAACAGATTATTTTATAATTTATAATATTTTGTAGGTCATTATATTTTAAATCATTTTATAAGTCAATGCTGTTATTTGCTTTTCTTAATTTAGATTTTCATACCAACATCTCGTGACTTATAATTTATGTATATAATTATTACATATATATAAAACTAATGTATATATATATATATAAATATGTATTACGTGTCATTTAGCTGGCGCTTTTATCAACAGCGACTTACAATAAATGCATTTCAACCATAAGGACACAAACAAGAAAGTGAAATTTCCTTAAATAAGCCAATTTACAATTTGCTCTAAGTGCCATTATAAGTGTAATTTAAGTGCTACAATTTGTTAGTCTTTTGTGTATATATAGTAATGAATGGGTGCATAATAACACATTAATACATAGTTTGATCTACAACAATGCTTCATAATTTATGAGATGATCTTATTTAAGTAATAATGACTCCAGATGTTTAATTAAAAACACAGCACTGCTCCCAAATGTATATTCCAGGAATAGATGTGTGCTGATAGTGTATTTGTATGCGTATAAATAAAGATGATTGATGGGATCTCAGTGAGAAACTTCATTGTTGAACCATTTAAAAAACAATAACAAAATAATCAGAATCCGCTGACGGTGCGTTCGGGGTCTTTGAATTATTCTTTCTTTGTTCATTTTATTTAAAATCACACGTTAAATATATGAATTAGAGCGAATGAATCGTTGGATTAAAGAGACGTTCAGCCTCAGAAATAAAAGATGAGTAAAGGAGAAAAGTCTCTCCCGATGTTTCGCCTCTTTTCAAATTCGGATTTCAAACAAATCCAGATTAAAGAATTAAAAAGAGCTAAAGAAAAAACGAAAAGGTAAAAAGCAGCCGATGACTGTCGGTCACGTGACCTCCGTCCGTCTCACGTGACATCCCCCATGATGCACCACAACTTCATAAATACTTTAGTTCAGCTTCAAAGTTAATGGTTCAATTGAATATATGGTGAATATTAATCTGACATTTTGCAAATAAATAATAAACAAATACAAAAGTACGGAGTGTTTTCTGTTAAATAATCGAATCCTTGTGAGACTCTTTGATTATGAAATCAGATTTTGTCAAACATCCATATAAATATGATGGAAGTTGGGAAGTCGCCCCCTACTGGCCCGGCGCTGCGATCAACGCGTACGCTGACGATGCCGCCAGTTACTTTACATGAGGAACATCAATTAGGATAGTTGGGACAGATATAATGTCAAATTTAAGAAATATTGAAATTGTTTTTTAGTCAGATCTTACACCCTTGGAGTTAATTAATGTGTCACAATATTTAAACAACACATTTATTTTACTCAACACTAAATAATACATCATTTAAATCATAATCTTGTAACTGCATCACGTGCTCATTGAAACAGCAAAACATCTTCTGACTTTAAAATCCACTTTCTTCCTTTTTCTAAAGTTTATTTGACGTCAAATATTTCTTCTTCGATGGTGGCTCATCTGACAAATCGGAGCCGAGCCAATCAGGAGGCTCCCCGAAATCCAACGTGTGACGTAACCGTGCGCTGAGCCAATCAGGGCCTCCTCTAAAGTTTGTCCGGAGAGCTAATAGACAGAACACGTGATCGTGTTTTATTATCTCTCACAAGTTGTTCAGCTCCACATCTGTGCGCGTCCCGTGCTCGTCTGGACCTGGACCCGGACCCGGATCCCCTCCCTGCCGGTCTACTCCTTCATCTCAACTTTTGGGCTTTTCCTCTGAGATGGACTTTGCCTGTGAGTCCAGAGCGCAGCGGGTCCCGGTTTAGTTCTAGTCGGACCCAGAAGCGGTAATGTTGGCGGTGGGTCCGATGGACGGGTCCCGACAGAGCGCCTTCCTCCTCAGCACCCCCCCGCTGGCGGCTCTGCACAGCATGGCCGAGATGAAGACCCCGCTGTACCCGGCCTACCCGCTCTCCTCCTCCGGACCCACCTGCTCCACCTCTCCGAACCCGGGCGGCATGGCCGGGTCCTCCTCCCCGGGGATCAAGAGCTCCTCGGGTCCGTCCTCGGGGCTCAGTTCCCCGCAGCAGTGCTCTTCCGCGACCCCGCACGGGATCAACGACATCCTCAGCCGGCCCCCCGCGGCGCTCCCCGGGGGGCCGGCGGGGCTCCTGTCCGGTCTTCCCCGGTTCGGCAGCCTCAGCCCGCCGCCTCACGGACTTTACTTCGGCCCCGGCGGCGCGGCGGTGGCCGTGGCCCGGTACCCGAAGCCCCTCGCGGACCTGCCTGGCCGGACGCCGATCTTCTGGCCGGGAGTGATGCAGAGCCCCCCCCCCTGGAGGGACGCGCGCTTCGCGTGCTCCCCGCGTGAGTCTTTATCGTTTAAAAAGCAGCTTGAAGGGTCGTTCGCGTCCTCCGGTGCGCACGCGGCTCTAACCCTGCGCGTTGCCATGGTTACAGATCAGAACTCCATCCTCCTGGACAAGGACGGGAAGAGGAAGCACACGCGGCCCACCTTCTCCGGGCAGCAGATCTTCGCGCTGGAGAAAACCTTCGAGCAGACCAAGTACCTCGCGGGCCCCGAGCGCGCGCGGCTCGCGTACTCCCTGGGAATGACGGAGAGCCAGGTGAAGGTGAGCACGCGCGCTACCGACGCCCAATTTAGACCAAAAAAACACCACGTTATTTTATTGCGAAGCCATTGTGCACGACCCGCATTTCCTCTCATAACTTCCCAGAATTCATAGGGTGAATTATGTATCTTTACAGTATTTTGTGCCGCGCATTGTTTCATTTTTTTAATGTTTAAAATGAGGTTGATAAATCTAGTTACTATTATTATAATTGTTGGAGTTGTTTTCTATAATTCTTATAATTACTGTAATTGTTGTTGTTTTTATATAAACTGTTACATTAAATTACTGTGTTATTATCTGATTAATTAAATGATTAAACCTTAATTTAACCAGGAAATCATTATATATGTACTTGTATTTAACAATAATATTGATAATAATAATAATAATAATAATAATAGTGAGCACCCGTGTTTGATTTCCGCTTCATCGACCAAATATTCATTAATAACCTCCGGTTTTATTTTGTCTCATGGTGCGTGTGCGTGTGCGCGCGTGCCGCAGGTCTGGTTCCAGAACCGACGGACGAAGTGGAGGAAAAAGCACGCGGCGGAGATGGCCACGGCGAAGAAGAAGCAGGACTCGGAGACCGAGCGGCTCAAGAGCACTTCGGACAACGAGGACGAGGACGAGGACTACAACAAGCCGCTGGACCCGGACTCCGACGACGAGAAGATCTCCCAGCTGCTGAAGAAGCACAAACCGGGTCCGGGGCCGCTGCTGCACACGTCGGAGAACGACAGCGCGTAACCCCCCCGCTGCCCCCCTGCTGCCCCCCGCTCCCCCCTGCTGCCCCCCTGCTGCCCCCCGCTCCCCGACCTCCTGCTGCTCCCCGACCTCCTGCTGCTCCTCGACCTCCTGCTGCTCCTCGACCTCCTGCTGCTCCTCGTCCCCTTTTTACGGATCTCACGAACTGCGCGAGTCGAACGTTTCCACAGATCTTCTGGTTTCGGTTCTTTTCTTGTTGACTTCCGGTGGGACCGGAGCTGTAAATAGAACCGGGAGTCGTGTCCGGTAGAAACGAGTCTTTAACGTGAAAAACAGATTTTGTACAGACGCGCTGGTCTCAGATCGGCGGAAACTTCCTTCTCCTTTTGGATTTACAGATATTTAACCTTACCTGGTCCGTGAAGGCCTCTCCCGTCGGCCTTAAACGCACCACACGCACCTGTACATCCCCTTCTTATTTATCTGTCTCAAGTTGTTTGATGGCGGGTTCATGTAATGCACTTTTATTTAATAAAAACCACATGAAGCTTGTTGTGTTCAGCCGAAACATTAATGATGAATTAATACACCTGGTTAATAAGAGACCTGTTTAATTAATACAGCTCGTTAATAAGAGACCTGTTTAATTAATACAGCTCGTTAATAAGAGACGTGTAATTAGTGAGTGACGTCACTAATTCATGGTCCATTTAATAGTTTGATACGTCATTGATTCAGACTTAACATTTATATATTTCCTGCTGTTATTTCATAAGCTTTCATTTGTATTATCCTTATGATTACTGTTATTAATGCTATTATTTAATTATTTAACATTAGTTAAAACGTTTAAACATTTTGGACTCGATTTTAACAAAAAAGGTTAAAAGTCAAAGAAAGAAATCTTTGCTGGAAGAAGAAATCGGCCGCGTGTTCATGAAACATTGAAAATGATCCGCTTCACGTTTCATCAGCACCTCGTTTTTCCCTCAGATTGAAAGTCACTGAAGCGCTTTGAGCATCTTTAATTTATCACACGAGGACCCGGATGTCACGTGTCTCATCATCAAGTCACAAGAATGTAATGAAAACAACATAAATCACAAGTGTTTCACTTTGACAAACCACAAAGAAATCGTTAGCAAACCAAACTATTTGTGCCCTTAAAATCTAAATATTAATATTCTATTCTGTTAAAGTTCCGGTTTTTCCCTTTAAACAAAAAGTCATTTTTAAAACGAAATAATTAATTTGAGATATTTGATGAACCTCTTATGAACAAATTGTTACAAAAAAAAATAAAATAAATATTAAAAGACTTATTTTGCAGGTTAGATTGAACAGATTTAATTGACGTAATTCGTCATTTTCAGAATCACGTAATTGTATTTCTCTTAAATATAACAACATATTATTAATGAACATTCAGACCTTTTTTCATTTGATATTTTTTCAACTTAACTTTGATGTTTTATTTATTGTCGATTTCATCAAATAATGGATTCTAAATATGTGTAAATAACATTACAACACAGATTGAATGCAAACAAAAATAATAATCATCTGTCATTAAATGAGGACGTGTACTCTGAAACCTCCATCCCGCGTTGGGAACCTCCACCCTGAAGGAGCAGCGGCAGAAAAAAACACTGGTGGGTTTAATAAAAGATTAAAGAAAATAAAAACGTTTCATGTGAAAAATAAGCTGCAGCTGTTGGATAGTAAATCAATTAGTTAGTTTAATTATTATTAAACATTTAAATACCAATAATCAAATTTATAGTCAGGTTTTCTGTACACACAGGATGTCATTTGTATTGGAAATAAAAGTATACAATATAAAACTGATTCATTTCATTTTTGATGATGACTAAATTAAATCATAATGAGAAAATATAATGAGAAAAGTAAACATATTAATATGATCAAAATGTGTCAATAAATATGATCACATTGTTATTAATAATATTTACAGTTGTGTCTCAATTATTTAATTTAAAACCAAACAGGAGACTTTATCATGTTTGAATAATAACGATAATAATAATTATAATGTAAAAAATAAGTTAATAAGTTAAGGTACAAGCTGGTCGGCCGACGGAGGTCCAGGTGGAGTAAACAAGCACTCTGAGGTCTCTTTATTAAATGTCCTCCAGGTGTGATGAACATCAACACCCCCCCTCCTCCTCCCACTGTCCCACAACACTGCTGGTCAGCCTCCTCCTGCTCCTGGAGGACAAGAGGAGGTCTGATCTCCTGAAGGAGGAGGTCTGATCTCCTGAAGGAGGAGAGGAGGTCTGATGTCCTGAAGGAGGAGAGGAGGAGGTCTGATCTCCTGAAGGAGGAGAGGAGGAGGTCTGATCCCCTGAAGGAGGAGAGGAGGAGGTCTGATTTGAAATATTTATGTTAAAAAGTCAACAGGCTTTAGTGTAATAATCGGGTTAAAGGTTAGTGGGTTATCTGTTAGCGTCTCCAACCGTTAGCTTCTCCAGCTATTAGCAACTCCATCTGTTAGCGTCTCTAGCTGAAAGTGACTCCACCTGTTAGCGTCTCCACCTGTTAGTGACTCCACCTGTTAGCTTCTCCACCTGTTGACTGAGCCTTTGATAGCTGCTGTGACTAATGCTCCTAAAGAGCCCATTGTGAGTCCTCCATGTTCTACAAGGGGTGGAGGGGGGCTGTTATCTCCGCCTGCAGGCCTGAGATAACAGCCTACTATTAGGAGCCAGAGGGCCTCTGGCTCCTCCTCCCCCTCCTCCTCTCCCCCTCCTCCTCCCCCTCCTCCCCCTCTCCTGTAGGAGGATGTGTGATCTCTTTCTTCAGAGATGGCTGGATTTGAATTGTCAAACATATTTCCTCCTAACCCTCTTTCCTCACCACCTTTCCTTGACCTCTGTGGAAAACGTCATAGGGTCAAGGAAAGGTGGTTAGGAGAGTTCATGAGGAGTTAGGAAAAGACAAGGCGGTATTTAGGGAATCGACTCTCGCTAAGCTATGTAGATGTGATGGACGGAGACTCATGAAGCATCTTAGATGCCTTCATGTGTTGTTACAGTCATGCAACGATACATCACTATTCAAATATTGCCGCCGCAAGGAATTGTGGGATAGATAATATATTTTCCTTTGGTCCAGTGGTTCCTTTGCTAAAGGAGCTGAATAAGGAAGCAAAGTAGCACCTTTTCCTTAGCATCCTCAGTGAGGAACCTTCCTGAGCAGAAAGGACGCTTCCAATCCAGCCTCAATGTCCTCTGATGAATGCTCCAACAACCCCGTCAATGCAGAGTGAAATGCAACGTACTTCATACTGTACTACATCTCAGAGGTACATGTAGTACTGTATGCAGTACCAAGTCTCAGGGGTACACATACTACTTTATATTGTTTCAGAATACGTAATACTGACTGAAAGGAAACTTTCATAAATGTTGAAACCCCGCCTCCTTCTGCACCGCCACACATCTGACCAATCGCAGCGTTTGGGGGCGTGGTCTGAGGGGCAGAGCAGTGATTAATCACGGCTGCAGTCGGTCGTGGCCTCATGGAGGATGGATGCTGGTGGAGGTGTGAGGGTGGGGGCGGGGCTAGGTAATGACAGAATGAGCCACTTCAGTAGACTCAGGCAATGGAACTGCCCCCCCCCCCCCCCCCCCCCCGAGTCCTTTGTTGCTAACATAACCTGTTAACACGAATCACAGAGCAGCAATAATAACCTCTTCAATCATATCCTAAAAGTCACGTGTCACGGAAACTCGCCCTCATTCATCTCTATGCAAATATGCAGGAGGGGGGGGGGGGGGGGGGCGAGGGGGGGGGGGGGGGCATATAAAAACAGTAAGTATGGACAGTCGGCACAAACGTAAGGAGGTGATAAACAATAGAGACGGATTGACTTCCTGATGAGGACACTGCAGGAATGAAGTACTTTGTGTAGTACTTTCATCATATGAATCACTACAAATAAACAACACACACAGAGACACATCACCTCCTCATAGAGACACTTCACCTCCTCATAGAGACACTTCACCTCCTCATAGAGACACTTCACCTCCTCATAGAGACACATCACCTCCTCATAGAGACACATCACCTCCTCATAGAGACATATCAGCTCCTCACAGAGACACATCACCTCCTCACAGAGACACATCACCTCCTCATAGAGACATATCAGCTCCTCATAGAGACACTTCACCTCCTCATAGAGACACTTCACCTCCTCATAGAGACACATCACCTCCTCATAGAGACATATCACCTCCTCACAGAGACACATCACCTCCTCACAGAGACACATCACCTCCTCATAGAGACACTTCACCTCCTCCTCATAGAGACACTTCACCTCCTCATAGAGACACATCACCTCCTCATAGAGACACTTCACCTCCTCATAGAGACACTTCACCTCCTCATAGAGACACATCACCTCCTCATAGAGACACTTCACCTCCTCATAGAGACACATCACCTCCTCATAGAGACATATCACCTCCTCACAGAGACACATCACCTCCTCACAGAGACACATCACCTCCTCATAGAGACACATCACCTCCTCATAGAGACACATCACCTCCTCATAGAGACATATCAGCTCCTCACAGAGACACATCAGCTCCTCACAGAGACACATCACCTCCTCATAGAGACACATCACCTCCTCATAGAGACATATCAGCTCCTCACAGAGACACATCACCTCCTCACAGAGACATATCACCTCCTCATAGAGACACTTCACCTCCTCATAGAGACACTTCACCTCCTCATAGAGACACATCACCTCCTCATAGAGACACATCACCTCCTCATAGAGACACATCACCTCCTCATAGAGACATATCAGCTCCTCACAGAGACATATCAGCTCCTCACAGAGACACATCAGCTCCTCACAGAGACACATCACCTTCTCATAGAGACACATCACCTCCTCATAGAGACACATCACCTCCTCACAGAGACATATCACCTCCTCATAGAGACACATCACCTCCTCATAGAGACATATCACCTCCTCACAGAGACACATCACCTCCTCACAGAGACACATCACCTCCTCATAGAGACACATCACCTCCTCATAGAGACACTTCACCTCCTCATAGAGACACATCACCTCCTCATAGAGACACATCACCTCCTCACAGAGACACATCACCTCCTCATAGAGACACATCACCTCCTCATGGAGACACATCACCTCCTCATAGAGACATATCAGCTCCTCACAGAGACACATCACCTCCTCATAGAGACACATCACCTCCTCATAGAGACACATCACCTCCTCACAGAGACATATCACCTCCTCACAGAGACACATCACCTCCTCATAGAGACACATCACCTCCTCACAGAGACACATCACCTCCTCATAGAGACACATCACCTCCTCATAGAGACACATCACCTCCTCATAGAGACATATCAGCTCCTCACAGAGACACATCACCTCCTCACAGAGACACATCACCTCCTCATAGAGACACATCACCTCCTCATAGAGACACATCACCTCCTCATAGAGACACATCACCTCCTCACAGAGACACATCACCTCCTCATAGAGACACATCACCTCCTCATAGAGACACATCACCTCCTCACAGAGACACATTACCTCCTCACAGAGACACATCACCTCCTCATAGAGACACATCACCTCCTCACAGAGACACATCACCTCCTCATAGAGACACATCACCTCCTCACAGAGACACATCACCTCCTCACAGAGACACATCACCTCCTCACAGAGACATGTGGCGATAACCCCGCCCCCTGGTCATGTGTAATCCGGCGGTTTTTCAGTCGGTGTATTTTTCTCTTTTATGGACACATTAATTTCCCGCGGATCATTAACCTCCTCACGGATCCCTGTTTTGATGAATGCTCGTCCAATGCGTCCCATGATGAACAGGGACCCCCCCCCCCCCCATGTGTCCGTCACTCCATTACAGAGGAGGGCTCACTTACTGCAGAGAGCATGTGACACGTGTGAGCATCTGAGGAAACAACATTAAATGAAGCGCGCCTCCTCATCCTTCATCACTGAGCGATGCCGCAGGAGGAAGTGGCTTCGATTAACAAAAGGTCAAACGGGGTCAAGTTATTGTTTGGCTCCAACATCTCATTACCAGTCTAGTTCTTAAGTTAAGGCCAAATAAAATATGGTACATAATATTTGTCCATAGTCTCTTAAAACTGACTTCATTTGGTTTTTAACCCTCTTAGACTTTAAACAGTCTAAACTGAGTAAATATCAACACTTATTATAAAGAATATTAACAGAAAATATGAAGAATGCATCATCTCTAAAACATTTGTTCTAATCTAAAAGTACTGTAAAAAATAGATACAGGTGAATAAAAGGAATTTCAATTAGAGATTAGTATAGTTCACATAGTAAAACCCTTTCATTGGTTCGTCCTGACACTAACAGCCAATCCAACTCCATTCTCAGGTAGAGGGGCGGGGCTTATGCGGCCGGTTCAGGTTGAGTGGACCCGGAGAGAGCAAGTGAACAGGTGCTGGTGTAGGACGGCGACGTGTTGGTGACCTGCAGGAGGAGACGGACGTTTGTGACTGACAGCGTCGGCCTCAAAGCCTGCTGTCCGTCAGCAGCTTCCGCTCAGCGCTGGACGGGTTCTGTGAGTACTGACGACCTCGTACGTCCACGTTTAGGCCTCTACGGCCCGAGCTACCACGCAGGCTGCTGCTGGTCATGTGTGTGAGAACGTGGGGACGTAATATATTCATGTTCACGTATAATAAAAGCCAACGTTTTTATTTTGTTAAATGCATTTGATGTCTGTTTGCTATGTTGAAGTGCAGAAGGTTCTGGTCAGCGCTCGTTAAACGGAACATGTTGAACTTCGCTCTCATCATTAACGTCTGTGTTTGAAGTGACAACGTTCAGCAGGACGTTCTCAAACCACGTCTTTTAGGGACACGGTGGGGCTCCTCTTCAGACTGTGGGTCGCGCAGGGTAACGTTAGAGGATTAGCCTAGCAGCTAGCTTAGCCTAGCAGCTAGCTTAGCTAGTAGTGGACAAAGTGGTCTGTTTGCCACTCACCCCCCCCTCCTGTTAGACAACAATGTCCCCACATTTAGGCAGGACGTCTTCAAACCACTGTCTTTTAGGGACACGGTGGTGGTGCAGGGGTAGCCTAGCAGCTAGCATAGCATCTAGCAACATGTTCTGGGCACATCAGTCCTAAAGTGCGTTTGTCACTCTTCTGTTGAAGTTTGTTTTACTTCCACTGCTAAAAGTTCTCGCTCTCTGCGTCTCACTGACTGCAGCACGTGGCGGCTTCAGGGGTCAGGGGTCAATGCACACCGGAAGGAAAAAGTATTATATAAATATTTTATTGCATTATCTTAGCCACAATAATCACACGTTACCGTTGACAGCCATCGAGCTGCAGTGGGGGGTTATGGTTGGAAAGATGGGAAAGAGAACCAGAACTTTGGAGCCTGATTACAGGTTCTTTTACTCGCAGTCGTCATGACGGAGCCTGAAGTTCGGACTTCTGTCTGGCGCCATCTCGTGTGTTTTTAGCCAACAGTAACCAGGAAATGAGGACATCTTATAGATGTTTGATGATCCAGAGGCCTGTCAGTGAAGCACTGGAGCCTTAAAGACGAGTGTCCTCATTAGGAACCGCTGCAGGAGCCATGTTGTTTTAGGTAACATGGGTGACATGACAAGAACCTGATAAGTGCTTCCAGAGCCACGTCCCAAACCACGGGAAAGCGCATCCCTATTTAAATCCTTCTGCTCTTTGTTTCTCTTCCATGACATGACCTTGTGGTCTCTGACGGACAGGCGGAGGGAGGCGGGCTCACCGATCCGACCGCTGTTTGCTTTATCGACCGCCCGGCAGACGCGCCGCTGCTGCTCCGTCGGCTTAAATGGCTTCTCATCTTTTATTGGCAGGCCGGTGACGGGCGGCTCTCGCCCCGGCTCTTTGCGCTTTAACGGCTCGGGGGGTCGCCGCGTGTTTTACTGGCTCCAGTAAAATGACACAAAGTGAAAGGCAACGAGAGGCCGGCTGAGCTCAGCAGAAACCGGCCGAGGGTTCAGGGGGCGGAGCTTCCGCCTCTCAGTAAGACGTATTCTTTCATATTCATTCATATTCATTCATTCATATTCATTCATATTCATTCATCCATATCGTTGAGGTAAACCTCTGGATTCAGATTGGATCACAACAAAGTAGAACTTTTTTGCTGGATTTGGTTTGAAAAAGTCCAACAAATCCCCAAAAGTATTTTAAATGTTATTCATTTACTTTAATAAAGTAAGCTGTTTAGCTGTTAGCTTTTAGCAGTTTCTAGCTCTTTTACATAACTTTATTTAGCCCGACGTTAGCGATCATCTAAGGGGGCGGGGCAGAGATGGGCGTGGTCGAGGCGTGTGGCGTCTGACTCATTGATTATGGAGACGTCTCCTCCGATGACCCGGCTGTATTAATGTCGTACTTCACACCAGAATTCTTCTTTGAGTGGAAGCTGAGCTTTGTGAAGATTGAATTAACTGCGCTACGATGCTAATGCGGCCGTGACCTTGTGTGGGCTGATGACTTCTGACCTTTGAACTTTGGGGGGGGAGGAGCCTGGTCATCGGGGGGGGGGGGGGGGGGGGGGAGATACTCTCCCCTCTGTCCAATCATTCGCCGCTGGGATCGATAGATCCTCCAAGGTCACGTCATAAGTATGTCGTAAGAAGCATTTGGGATATTAGCGCTGAGAGCAACGGGTTCATGGTCCCGGCTCCGATCAATACGCGCCGGTATTGATAAGGCTGGATGTAAGTGATTGGACCGACGGCACCATTGTTGAACCACAAACCCATTCAGCCTGCGGAGTCCTGGTTCACCCTCTGGGGACAAAGACGGGCGCGCTGCTTCCACTGTGCATGACAACATGTGACGTCGTCATGGAAACGTAATTACACCTCGCTGAGCCCTCAGTGTGTAGACGTAGCACATGTCGCTAACGCTGCGCAGCTAGGAATTTGCAGAGGGGGAGGAGACGCTGGTTAGCCATATGCTAAATGACACAACGTATTATAGCAACTTGCACAGCGTGTTGCATTATGGGTCGTCACAGCAGAGAAGCATCTGAGAGTGATGATGAAGCAGAATCTACTCTGTTTATTCATACAACTTTGAGCTGGTAGATGATCGCCTGGCGTCACAGCCACTGGTTTCCACCACACCCAGTGAGAGCAGCTGCAGCATACTGGGAGAGACCCACGACCCCCCCCCCCCCCCCCTCCTGGGAAACCAGCCGCTGACTGACACTCCCTGCACCATCACGCTGCTTTCCCAGGCTCGCCGTTTGCTTAGTGATGTCACTACTGTGTGTTGATGCTTCATTAGGGATGTCACCTGAAGCAGCCGGGGGGGCACCCGGGGGGGGGGGGGACACCCGGGGGGCACCTGGGGGGCACCAGAGGAGATATATAATAGTACTGTAACTCTTCCTGATGCAGACCCATCTACTCCACAGTACTCCAACATGTTTACTGTGGGGGGGCTACCCCCCCGCCCCCCCCAGACTGCTGATGTGTTTGTTTGTGAGTCAACAGGAGGAGCTGCCAGCAGTGATGCATGCTGGGTAACTGTCATGGTGGCTGGTTAAAGAGACCAACGCACACTTTAACACCGAAACCCGCTGTGAGACAAATCGTTGCAAATTGGTATTTTTCCACTTAAAAGGATTAGAGAGGCCCCTGTGTGGGGGGGGGGGTCCGAGGGACAAAGGGTCTCTGGGAGCAGCAGGCGGACCCCGTTAGGCTCCGCTCGCTGTCTCTGCTTCACCGGAGCACAAAGTTCTCTCATCTCAGAGCCATTGATCAACCAGCGAGACGCGATGCAATCGATCGATCGCTCGCCGATCAATCAGCTGTCTGATTGGTCAGTGAAGACATAAAGAAATGCAGCGAGTGAAGAGCCTCTGAGACGGATCTCCTAACGTTACAAACCAAATCTTAAAGCCCAGGTGAACGATAAGATCTGTCCAGGGTTTGTGTGAAATGTGGGCAATGCAGCTCAGAGTGATGCTACGCTAACAAATGTGGTACGCTAACACCCCCCCCACACCCACATAGTTCATTACTGCCCCTGACCTTTGACCCCAGCGACACAGCGCATCACTCAAACGGTGATAACTCGTCCCGATGGGTCTTTGTTCTGCACCAAGATGAATTCTGATGCAGAAATCAATGGAGACAAGTTTTACTGTTATGGGTCCTCGTGGTTCTGAGTTCTGTGGATCGATGGACTGACCCCCTCCCCCCCCCCCGATGGCTCAGGGCCAGTCTTCATGGAGGTTCTAACGAGGAGTCTAAATCACACCCTCCTCTGTACTGCTGATCCACGTCTCGTATTCCTTATATGCCACATATTAATTATTCTTTTAATTATTATGAGTCTTTCAAACAATTAGCAGTGAGAACATTGATTATTTAAATGATGTTTAAATCTATACACTCACATATCATCACTTTGAAAGACTATGATTCTGCTCAAAAAGGTACATTTTTAAAAATGATATGTAATAAATAAAGTGTGAGAATCAATGGGTGAAAGAGAGGTGGTTTAATATATTATATAGACAAGTATATATGTATATATATATATATATATATAATATGTAATATATATATATATATAATTAGACAGGACCATGTGGATCAGGGCCCACGGGAAGAAGAGCCTCTGTACGATGTCCGTCACGGCTCTGATAGATTAGTGTGACATTAAAACGGAAAGGCCTCGGGGAAGAACTGATGACCTTTGACCTCTGGCTGAGACCACAGAGCGACATGAAGGATCAGGTCGACAACCGTCTGATCTCTGCTTTTCTGTCCATGAACAAGATCTGGATCAATATTTCTTTGCAGGGATCGTAACGCTTTCCTATTCTACAAACATGTTGATACCTGTTTTCCATCAATTGAGAGGCAGACAGAGAGAGAGGTGCATTGTGGGTAGTGGACCCTACACACTTAATCAATCATTCCAACTCCTCTATGTGAGGGAGAACTACTTCTCCCACAATGCACTGATTAGTCGTCATGGAGACGAGGCGGTGGTCAAAGAGAAAATGAAGTGGTCAAGTGAAACCCGTATCCATGACAACGACCAATTATAATAAATCTACTATTCTGATGCCATAAACATTATATATATACGATTTGTTCAGAAAAACATAATTCTGCCTCAGAGACGCATCGTGTGCATCTGATTGTCATCAACGGGAGATAAAATCATTACTTCCAGCCATGTAAACTTCATTAGTATGAATATTCCTTCCTCGTCCCTTTGTGCTGTTTGTCTCCTGAATCTGTTAGATAATAATATAAATAAAAATAAATAAATAACCAGTTCATTCAATCATCATTAAATGTATCAATTCAGATGTTTTCAGCTCCATCTTTTATCTCCCAAACCGGCTGGTTCTTCTTCTGTGGTGTCTGAGGCGCAGTGGGGCGGCGTGGAGGTAGATGGTGGAAACATGCGAGTGACTACAATGTCCTCCGGAGGGAACGTCCTCTCCAAACAGCAGCCGGGCCGCGGGTTAATGACTCGTGTTCACCCCCCAACGGGCCCTCTGATAACAGGCCGCTTTCCACCAAGACGCTCGTCTGGCCGGAGCGAGGAATGTGAGGCATTGTGGGAGAAGCACCGATATTTATTCATGATAGACAGAAAGTAGTGGTGTGTTGGCTCAGGCTACTTCATTTACATTCTCTTATGGACTGTTTGCTCCGTCTGTCTCCAAATAGATGAACATGTCCTCCTCACTCCTCCTCCCTGTCACCCAGTCACCTCCCTGCAACAGGAAGGTCCAACGCTCCTAAACGCATCGCCTGTTGGGTTCAGTGTGTTCTCAGCAAAGCTCTCCTGGAGGTCCTGGAGGAGGAGACAAGGACACAAGGACACAAGCTCAGAGAGACAGAGAACAGGAGGAAATCAGAGAAATATATAAACATTCTAACCAGTCAAAGGAACAAGAAACCAGTCAAGAAACCAGTCAAAGGAACAAGAAACCAGTCAAGAAACCAGTCAAAGGAACAAGAAACCAGTCAAAGGAACAAGAAACCAGTCAAGAAACCAGTCAAAGGAACAAGAAACCAGTCAAGAAACCAGTCAAAGGAACAAGAAACCAGTCAAAGGAACAAGAAACCAGTCAAAGGAACAACAAGAAACCAGTCAAAGGAACAACAAGAAACCAGTCAAAGGAACAACAAGAAACCAGTCAAAGGAACAAGAAACCAGTCAAAGGAACAACAAGAAACCAGTCAAAGGAACAAGAAACCAGTCAAAGGAACAACAAGAAACCAGTCAAAGGAACAAGAAACCAGTCAAAGGAACAACAAGAAACCAGTCAAAGGAACAACAAGAAACCAGTCAAAGGAACAAGAAACCAGTCAAGAAACCAGTCAAAGGAACAAGAAACCAGTCAAGAAACCAGTCAAAGGAACAAGAAACCAGTCAAGAAACCAGTCAAAGGAACAAGAAACCAGTCAAAGGAACAAGAAACCAGTCAAAGGAACAACAAGAAACCAGTCAAAGGAACAACAAGAAACCAGTCAAAGGAACAAGAAGAAACCAGTCAAAGGAACAAGAAACCAGTCAAAGGAACAACAAGAAACCAGTCAAAGGAACAAGAAACCAGTCAAAGGAACAACAAGAAACCAGTCAAAGGAACAAGAAACCAGTCAAAGGAACAACAAGAAACCAGTCAAAGGAACAACAAGAAACCAGTCAAAGGAACAAGAAACCAGTCAAGAAACCAGTCAAAGGAACAAGAAACCAGTCAAGAAACCAGTCAAAGGAACAAGAAACCAGTCAAGAAACCAGTCAAAGGAACAAGAAACCAGTCAAAGGAACAAGAAACCAGTCAAAGGAACAACAAGAAACCAGTCAAAGGAACAACAAGAAACCAGTCAAAGGAACAAGAAGAAACCAGTCAAAGGAACAAGAAACCAGTCAAAGGAACAACAAGAAACCAGTCAAAGGAACAAGAAACCAGTCAAAGGAACAACAAGAAACCAGTCAAAGGAACAAGAAACCAGTCAAAGGAACAACAAGAAACCAGTCAAAGGAACAACAAGAAACCAGTCAAAGGAACAAGAAACCAGTCAAGAAACCAGTCAAAGGAACAAGAAACCAGTCAAGAAACCAGTCAAAGGAACAAGAAACCAGTCAAAGGAACAAGAAACCAGTCAAAGGAACAACAAGAAACCAGTCAAAGGAACAACAAGAAACCAGTCAAAGGAACAAGAATACCAGAATAAAGTAACGTTATTGGGATGCGTTCATGAGTATCTGTAAAATGAAGTGTCTGTTGGATTTTCTGATGGAACCTTGGCACACATGATGCCTTCAGGGACCAGTAGTTCTCATGGTAACTGCGTTGCCGGTGGGAACCTGAGCTCCATGGAGCGGCTGCTGATAACAGATTATTGATCCCAGTGAAGGTCCCACACTCAGTCACCGACAACACCCACGTCTCCCACGGCAACACCTGCTGGCTCTCTCACCCGCCGTCTCCCACGTGTGGACCAGAGGTCACCTTCACATCATCCAAGTGCTCTTCAAGATAGTCGTTGGGGTGCTTCATTGCTTCCTTTAGTAGCTCCTTTAGCATAGGAGGGGTGCTTCATTGCTTCCTTTAGTAGCTCCTTTAGCATAGGAGGGGTGCTTCGTTGCTTCCTTTAGTAGCTCCTTTAGCATAGGAGAGGTGCTTCGTTGCTTCCTTTAGTAGCTCCTTTAGCATAGGAGAGGTGCTTCGTTGCTTCCTTTAGTAGCTCCTTTAGCATAGGAGAGATGCTTCGTTGCTTCCTTTAGTAGCTCCTTTGGCATAGGAGAGGTGCTTCGTTGCTTCCTTTAGTAGCTCCTTTAGCGTAGGAGAGATGCTTCATTGCTTCCTTTAGTAGCTCCTTTAGCATGGGAGAGGTGCTTCGTTGCTTCCTTTAGTAGCTCCTTTAGCATGGGAGAGGTGCTTCGTTGCTTCCTTTAGTAGCTCCTTTAGCATAGGAGAGGTGCTTCGTTGCTTCCTTTAGTAGCTCCTTTAGCATAGGAGAGGTGCTTCGTTGCTTCCTTTAGTAGCTCCTTTAGCATAGGAGAGGTGCTTCGTTGCTTCCTTTAGTAGCTCCTTTAGCATAGGAGAGGTGCTTCGTTGCTTCCTTTAGTAGCTCCTTTAGCATGGGAGAGGTGCTTCGTTGCTTCCTTTAGTAGCTCCTTTAGCATAGGAGAGGTGCTTCGTTGCTTCCTTTAGTAGCTCCTTTAGCATAGGAGAGATGCTTCGTTGCTTCCTTTAGTAGCTCCTTTAGCATAGGAGAGGTGCTTCGTTGCTTCCTTTAGTAGCTCCTTTAGCATAGGAGAGATGCTTCGTTGCTTCCTTTAGTAGCTCCTTTAGCATGGGAGAGGTGCTTCGTTTCTTCCTTTAGTAGCTCCTTTAGCATAGGAGAGGTGCTTCGTTGCTTCCTTTAGTAGCTCCTTTAGCATAGGAGAGGTGCTTCGTTGCTTCCTTTAGTAGCTCCTTTAGCATAGGAGAGATGCTTCGTTGCTTCCTTTAGTAGCTCCTTTAGCATAGGAGAGGTGCTTCGTTGCTTCCTTTAGTAGCTCCTTTAGCATAGGAGAGGTGCTTCGTTGCTTCCTTTAGTAGCTCCTTTAGCATAGGAGAGGTGCTTCGTTGCTTCCTTTAGTAGCTCCTTTAGCATAGGAGGGGTGCTTCGTTGCTTCCTTTAGTAGCTCCTTTAGCGTAGGAGAGATGCTTCGTTGCTTCCTTTAGTAGCTCCTTTAGCATGGGAGAGGTGCTTCGTTGCTTCCTTTAGTAGCTCCTTTAGCATAGGAGAGGTGCTTCGTTGCTTCCTTTAGTAGCTCCTTTAGCATAGGAGAGATGCTTCGTTGCTTCCTTTAGTAGCTCCTTTAGCATAGGAGAGGTGCTTCGTTGCTTCCTTTAGTAGCTCCTTTAGCATAGGAGAGATGCTTCGTTGCTTCCTTTAGTAGCTCCTTTAGCATGGGAGAGGTGCTTCGTTTCTTCCTTTAGTAGCTCCTTTAGCATAGGAGAGGTGCTTCGTTGCTTCCTTTAGTAGCTCCTTTAGCATAGGAGAGGTGCTTCGTTGCTTCCTTTAGTAGCTCCTTTAGCATAGGAGAGATGCTTCGTTGCTTCCTTTAGTAGCTCCTTTAGCATAGGAGAGGTGCTTCGTTGCTTCCTTTAGTAGCTCCTTTAGCATAGGAGAGGTGCTTCGTTGCTTCCTTTAGTAGCTCCTTTAGCATAGGAGAGGTGCTTCGTTGCTTCCTTTAGTAGCTCCTTTAGCATAGGAGAGGTGCTTCGTTGCTTCCTTTAGTAGCTCCTTTAGCATAGGAGAGGTGCTTCGTTGCTTCCTTTAGTAGCTCCTTTAGCATAGGAGGGGTGCTTCGTTGCTTCCTTTAGTAGCTCCTTTAGCGTAGGAGAGATGCTTCGTTGCTTCCTTTAGTAGCTCCTTTAGCATGGGAGAGGTGCTTCGTTGCTTCCTTTAGTAGCTCCTTTAGCATAGGAGAGGTGCTTCGTTGCTTCCTTTAGTAGCTCCTTTAGCATAGGAGAGATGCTTCGTTGCTTCCTTTAGTAGCTCCTTTAGCATAGGAGAGGTGCTTCGTTGCTTCCTTTAGTAGCTCCTTTAGCATAGGAGAGATGCTTCGTTGCTTCCTTTAGTAGCTCCTTTAGCATGGGAGAGGTGCTTCGTTGCTTCCTTTAGTAGCTCCTTTAGCATAGGAGAGATGCTTCGTTGCTTCCTTTAGTAGCTCCTTTAGCATAGGAGAGGTGCTTCGTTGCTTCCTTTAGTAGCTCCTTTAGCATAGGAGAGGTGCTTCGTTGCTTCCTTTAGTAGCTCCTTTAGCATAGGAGAGGTGCTTCGTTGCTTCCTTTAGTAGCTCCTTTAGCATAGGAGAGGTGCTTCGTTGCTTCCTTTAGTAGCTCCTTTAGCATAGGAGAGGTGCTTCGTTGCTTCCTTTAGTAGCTCCTTTACTCTCTGGCGGTTATTACTTATTGATCCTCTCTCATTAATCAGCAGCCATTAAAGTGCATTATTATGTGTGAATGGACCTTCAGCATCACACACAGACATGATAGATAGATCAGATATGAAGTATAGATAAATCAGACATGACGATAGATCAGATATAAAGTATAGATAAATCAGACATGACGATAGATCAGATATGAAGTATAGATAAATCAGACATGATGATATATTGATACATCTGTTGCAGACCATCACAACCTGTTGTGTTACCATGGTTACAGGGATGCTCATATAATGAGGTGGTGTTCAGGCTGTGTGGTGACTAATGTCCAGGTCCATAGATCTGCCGTATGTCCCCGTCATCCTTCAGGACCCCCCACATATAAAGTTAATCATTACAGCCCCCCATTGATTACCACACACTAAAGCAGTCGATGCTCCGTTGGATGCAGATTGTTGGCAGAACAGTCGCATCAGCCTTTAAAGTGCTTTGATTCTGTGTGTTTGTGCTGAAGAACTATCGATTTTACACACACACACACACACACACAGAGACAAAGACACACACACACACACACACAGACAGGTTTCATCAGAGTACAATTGACTTTATATACATATGTATATATGTATTTGTGATTGGTTGAGAGTCATGGGGGCACATTATTGTACAGTTGCTGTTCACATTGAACTCACTCAGAATAACAGTTAGATTTTGTGCGAC